>NC_046000.1:5183213-5407421 GCF_010909765.2 Amblyraja radiata | reverse complement strand
CCCCCTCCCATTCCCAATCCGACCTCTCTGTCCTGAGGTTGCCAGAGTGAGCACACCGGAAATTGGCGGAACAGCACCTCATATTCCGCCTGGGTTGCTTGCGTCTGGATGGTATGAACGTTGAATTCTCCCAGTTTTGCTAGCCTTGTTGTCATCCTCCCCTTCCTTAACCCTCGAGCTGTCTTCCTCCCATCCCCCCGCCCTCGGGCTCCTCCTCCTCCCTTTTTCCTTCCTTCTCCCCTCCCACCCCACCCCCATCATCTGAAGGGTTTCGCCCGAAACGTCGCCTATTCCTTCGCTCCATAGATACTGCTGCACCCGATGAGTTTCTGCCAGCATTTTTTGTGTACCTTTGACAATTAAATACTCTTGATTGGTTGACCACCTTGAACCCCGGCAATACAGCACAACACATTTAATTTACTATTTATTTGGGCCGTAACCGATTACAAAAACGATCCTCGGCATCAATTAGCGATCGGTCACTATGTAAACGGTGTCGGATTATAGTCTGGTTCATTTTCACAAAAATCGGAATATGTGCGACTGTGTGAAATGTTCGTCCTTGAAAGTCTGGACGAATTGCCGAGTAGAAATGCAATTCAGAACAATTACAGAGGTGAAGACAATAAAACAGCAACGACAGCACTAATCGGCTGGCCGTGGGCACAACTTATGATGACAGGGTAGACAAAAATGCTGAAGTGACGCATGTCCTCCAGTTGGATTTTGCGGCTCCGTGCAAGAAGACCTATGACCCAGTGACCTTTCGTGCAATCACCCTATACATACAGCCTTCTGCAACCCCATCGCCCTTACATCAGGTAACCTGTTAAGTTCACTAATTCTCTGCGTCTGCATGCGAGTTGTTACAAATCATGCACCAGGACCCTAAGATCACTGTGAACCTCAGACCTTTGTCATCTCTTGGTTTTTGGAGTTGATTTATTATTGTCAAATGTAGCAATGTACAGCGACAAGTTCATTTCCATGTAATGCCGGGAATCGTTCACACATACAATACAAGGAGGGATATAGAGAAAGGAAAAGGAGGTGGGGTAGCGTTGCTGATTAGAGAGGAGATTAACGCAATGGAAAGGAAGGACATTAGTTTGGAGGATGTGGACTCGGTATGGGTAGAGCTGCGAAACACTAAGGGGCAGAAAACGCTGGTGGGTGTTGTGTACAGGCCACCTAACAGTAGTAGTGAAGTTGGAGATGGTATCAAACAGGAAATTAGAAATGCGTGCGACAAAGGCAAAACCGTTATAATGGGTGACTTCAATCTACATATAGATTGGGTGAATCAAATTGGCAGGGGTGCTGAGGAAGAGGATTTCTTGGAATGTATGCGGATAGTTATCTAAATCAACATGTAGAGGAACCAACGAGAGAGCAGGCTATTTAGACTGGGTATTGAGTAATGAGGAAGGGTTAGTTAGCAGTCTTGTTGTACGTGCCCCCTTGGGCAAGAGTGACCATAATATGGTTGAGTTCTTCATTAGGATGGAGAGTGACATTGTTAATTCAGAAACAATGGTTCTGAACTTAAAGAAAGGTAACTTTGAGGGTATGAGACGTGAATTGGCCAAGATTGACTGGCAATTAATTCTAAAAGGGTTGACGGTGGATATGCAATAGAAGACATTTAAAGACTGCATGGATGAACTACAAAAATTGTTCATCCTAGTTTGGCAAAATAATAAATCAGGGAAGGTAGTGCATCCGTGGATAACAAGGGAAATCAGGGATAGTATCAAAGCGAAGGATGATGCGTACAAATTAGCCAGAAAAAGCAGCATACAGGGAGAAATTCAGAGACCAGCAGAGGAGGACAAAGGGCTTAATTAGGAAAGGAAAAATAGATTATGAAAGAAAACTGGCAGGGAACATAAAAACTGACTGCAAAAGGTTTTATAGATATGTGAAAAGAAAGAGATTAGTTAAAACAAATGTAGGTCCCTTGCAGTCAGAAACAGGTGAGTTGATCATGGGGAACAAGGATATAGCGGACCAATTGAATAACTACTTTGGTTCCGTCTTCACTAAGGAAGACATAAATAATCTGCCGGAAATAGCAGGGGACCGCGGGTCAAAGGAGTTGGAGGAATTGAGTGAAATCCAGGTTAGCCGGGAAGCGGTGTTGGGTAAATTGAATGGATTAAAGGCCGTTAAATCCCCAGAGCCAGATAGGCTGCATCCCAGAGTACTTAAGGAAGTAGCTCCAGAAATAGTGGATGCATTAGTAATAATCTTTCAAAACTCTTTAGATTCTGGAGTAGTTCCTGAGGATTGGCGGGTAGCAAACGTAACCCCACTTTTTAAGAAGGGAGGGAGAGAGAAAATGGGGAATTACAGACCAGTTAGTCTAACATCGGTAGTGGGGAAACTGCTAGAGTCAGTTATGAAAGATGGGATAGCAGCACATTTGGAAAGTGGTGAAATCATTGGACAAAGTCAGCATGGATTTACAAAAGGTAAATCATGTCTGACGAATCTTATAGAATTTTTCGAGGATGTAACTAGTAGCGTGGATAGGGGAGAACCAGTGGATGTGGTGTACCTGAACTTCCAGAAGGCTTTCGACAAGGTCCCGCATAAGAGATTAGTATACAAACTTAAAGCACACGGCATTGGGGGTTCAGTATTGATGTGGATAGAGAACTGGCTGGCAAACAGGAAGCAAAGAGTAGGAGTAAACGGGTCCTTTTCACAATGGCAGGCAGTGACTAGTGGGGTACCGCAAGGCTCAGTGCTGGGACCCCAGCTATTTACAATATATATTAATGATCTGGATGAGGGAATTGAAGGCAATATCTCCAAGTTTGCGGATGACACTAAGCTGGGGGGCAGTGTTAGCTGTGAGGAGGATGCTAGGAGACTGCAAGGTGACTTGGATAGGCTGGGTGAGTGGGCAAATGTTTGGTAGATGCAGTATAATGTGGATAAATGTGAGGTTATCCATTTTGGTGGCAAAAACAGGAAAGCAGACTATTATCTAAATGGTGGCCGACTAGGAAAAGGGGAGATGCAGCGAGACCTGGGTGTCATGGTACACCAGTCATTGAAAGTGGGCATGCAGGTGCAGCAGGCAGTGAAGAAAGCGAATGGTATGTTAGCTTTCATAGCAAAAGGATTTGAGTATAGGAGCAGGGAGGTTCTACTGCAGTTGTACAGGGTCTTGGTGAGACCACACCTGGAGTATTGCGTACAGTTTTGGTCTCCAAATCTGAGGAAGGACATTATTGCCATAGAGGGAGTGCAGAGAAGGTTCACCAGACTGATTCCTGGGATGTCAGGACTGTCTTATGAAGAAAGACTGGATAGACTTGGTTTATACTCTCTAGAATTTAGGCGATTGAGAGGGGATCTTATAGAAACTTACAAAATTCTTAAGGGGTTGGACAGGCTAGATGCAGGAAGATTGTTCCCGATGTTGGGGAAGTCCAGGACAAGGGGTCACAGCTTAAGGATAAGGGGGAAACCCTTTAAAACCGAGATGAGAAGAACTTTTTTCACACAGAGAGTGGTGAAGCTCTGGAACTCTCTGCCACAGAGGGTAGTCGAGGCCAGTTCATTGGCTATATTTAAGAGCGAGTTAGATGTGGCCCTTGTGGCTAAGGGGATCAGAGGGTTTGGAGAGAAGGCAGGTACGGGATACTGAGTTGGATGATCAGCCATGATCATATTGAATGGCGGTGCAGGCTCGAAGGGCCGAATGGCCTACTCCTGCACCTAATTTCTATGTTTCTATTAGTGCAAAAAGAAAATAAAGTGCAAGGGGGCACAACGAGGTGGATTGGAAAATTGGAAACATATGAAAGGTGTCAACAGTCTGATAACAGCAGGCAAATAGCTGTTCTTGAATCTGTTGCTACGTGATTCCAAACTGTCATATTTTCCACCTGACAGCAGAGTAGAGGACATAGAATAGTAAGATTAAACGAGAACTTACCAGTTTGAAGTTTGATCTTTATTTTATGAGGAGTTACGTTGAGGGACTACGTGAAGAAGGTCGTCCAGGCGCACGCGCGTCAAACTTCAAAGCAGCGGTGTGAAATCACAGATGATCTACTCCGAAGCATAATAGTAAGCTACGTGATACAAACTTAACTTACCTTTGATCTTATTAGGGTGGGAGCGGAGGGCACGTAGTCCCTCGACGTAACTCCTCATAAAATAAAGATCAAACTTCAAACACCAAGTATTGTTGGTGAGATTTGTGATTTGTGATGTGGTATGGATGCACTTTATTACAGTGATCTGTGTTATTAGTGGTATGTAACAAAAGCAGTGTACCATCATGTACCGAACCCAAATACCACCAACCCTGGTTGCGTGGCAATTAAAGATTCTATTCTATTCTATTCTTCTCATAAAATAAAGATCAAACTTCAAACTGGTAAGCTCGTTTAATCTTACTATTTTACTTCGTAGTCACGTGAGTGAAGATTTTAAAGCTTCTGTGATTTCAGGCCGTAGATTGGGTTCCGGCGTATCACTGCATGGTTTATTTTATGGTAAAACATTATGTGCCCCATTTTAATCTCTAGAGACATTTAATACTGAATTCAAAATAGTACCACCAAATACACCAGGGTCTGCAATTTCTTTGTGATAATACTTGTGCGACATCCTTTCATTTTCCCAACCTGCGGCCGCAAGGATATGGTCTATTGGAATGTCCAAATCCTTGGCCGCCAATGTTGCCGCGCCCTGGTGGAATGAGGTTTAAATTTGTCAGTATCAATTCCTGCATCCAATAGCACCTTCTTCAGCCATCTTGAAATTGTTTGTGTTGTCACTTTTTTGTGTGGCTTTATGGCTGATGAATAATCCCGTTTCTACACCTGTAAGATGTTTGGTAGTCTCAATGTAGTATTTTAAATATGTAACTACACAAAGTCTTTGATCTACAGGATAAGCTGAAAATCAATTTACACCCCGAGACTCCTGGTCTGCTCTGTTTTAGCAGGTCATAGACATAGAATGTAATTTCCTCTCTTTTCATTCCCATTCTGTCTATCCTTAACTTGTGTAATGTTTGTACTCTTTGAGCTGATACTAATGCCATTAACATGACTGCTTTTATCGTAATTTTGTCTAACGACAAATTTGAGATGGGATCCAAATCCCTAAGTAGCATTAAAGATGCCCTTCATGTATCTACAAGTCAAAGGATGTGATCCTAGAATTTAATGTTCCGATGGTTTCGATAAGTATGCTGACAAAGGGGAGATTATGTGTTCGGCACGGACTAGAAGGGTCGAGATGGCCTGTTTCCGTGCTGTAAATTGTTATATGGTTATATGGTTAAAGCATTCCTTGCTGTGTTGCTCCATTGCTATGCTGATGACACCAAGATCTATCTCAGCACCAAGTCCCTCTCCCTTATCAACTCCTGCCTGTCAGCCATCAAATCTTGGATGCAACTCAACTTCCTTAAATTAAACAGTAACAAAACAGAATTTCTCCTCATTGGCTCCAAATCAACACCAACCAAAATTAACAACCCCACTCTCATTATTGACGGCATCACTGTCTCCCCATCTCCTCAGGCCCGCAACCTTGGCATGATCTTTGATTCAACCCTCTCCCTTGAGCCTCACATGCGCCATGTTGTCAAAACATCATTTTTTCACCTCCGCAACATTGCCAAAATCAGACCCTCTCTCAAACCCCCCCCCCCCCCGCTGCTGAAAGACTCATCCATGCCTTCATCTCCTCCCGACTGGACTACTGTAACTCTCTTCTCTTTGGCATCAATTCCAGCAACATCAACCGACTCCGACTGGTCCAGAATGCAGCCGCCCGACTCATTACTCACACCAAATCCTGGCACCACATCACCCCAGTCCTCAAAGGACTTCACTGGCTTCCCATTTCCCACCGGATCATCTACAAAATCCTGGTCCTCACCTACAAAGCCCTCAACCACTTGGCCCCCCCTTATCTCACTGACCTCTTCTCTCCTTACCAACCCTCACGGTCCCTCAGATCCATTTCAGCCGGTCTCCTCTCCACTCTGAAATCCAACCTCTGCACTTTTGGAGACAGAGCCTTTTCCAGGGCAGCTCCCAGGCTCTGGAACTCCCTCCCACAATTGATCCGAACTTCTGAGTCCCTCACCATCATCCAGTCCCGCCTCAAGACCCATCTCTTCACCTCTGCATACCCTTAGTCCCATGTCCTCCTCCCCTTTGCATCTCTGTCTTACTGCTCTATTTTGTTTTGTTCTTGACTCACCATGTAAAGCGACTTCGAGTCCTTGAAAAGCGCTATACAAATAAAATGTATTATTATTATTATTGATCACACTATAGCTTAAATTATCATCAAAATGTAATTTTGACAAATTTCTACAACATCTGAAGCGTCTGCAGTGTGGTAAGAACATTTTGTGTTGAAGAAACTGTTCCCATTTCTTAATGTACGAAAATGTTCTTCTTAGAAATGTTCTTCTAGAAATGTTCTTCTAGGTACTTTTTAGAATCTGCAAATCAATAAATCAACACGATCATGTAAAGGATGAAATTCACCAGTTACAGGGTGCACAAGTAGGTTTTCTTGTCTAAAGACATCCATAATGGGTTCAGTCACCATTTTTAACCCTAATGGATACCATGTTTGTGTGGGCCAATCTGGAACAACCAACAATCCTGAAGCATAATCTTGTTTGATCTTCTGTAGACACCTATTGATGAGACAAAAGGGAGGAAATGCATCCAAAACATTCCACCACAATTTAACGTAAACTCATCTACCCCCTTTTTGGGTGTTTCCCAATTAAAAAAAAAAAATTTCCCCCATAATTTTGTGGAAAATATCACGATTTAACATCCATTCTGTGTTGTCATTGAAATTTCTTGACCTAGTATCTGCAATTATGTTGAATTTACCTTGTAGGTAACTTGCAGAAAGCCAAATATCTTTCTCAATGAACCAGTGCCAAATCATGTTTGCCAATCTGTCACATGCTTCTGACTTGATTCCACCCATGTGATTGACATGTGCCACTGACGTAGTGTTGTCAATCTGAACCTGTACATGCAAATTTTGTACCTTTCGGCAAGGGCTTTCAACCCATGCAATACGCTTAGTAATTAAGGATAATTTATGCCATGTGTCTCAAGCAAAGGTTCTTCCTCTGCATTCCATCTATCTCCACAGCTTGAGATGGCATCCGCAGCTCCCCATTCCAGTGCACTTGCATCTGTTTGTAAAATGGTAGCTGGTGATTCAATCATTATTTTCCTGTAGGAACAATCCACATTTTTAATCCACCATTTTATATCCTCAATTGCTGTGCTCGGTAAATGCATAGGTCTATCAAAATGTCCAGCATGTCTTTTTAATGCTGCAATTTTAGCTCTCTGCAATTGCTGATAGTGCAGTGGCCCCAGCTGGAACCGAAGCAATTAACTTACCCAGCAGACAAGTCACTTTCCTGATTGATGGTTGTTTGCCTGCAATTAGTTCCTTGCAACCCTCAATCAATTGCAGTTTCTTTTCCTTGGGTAAGCTCACTGTCATATGGTGTGAATTAATAGTGAACCCCAAGTAATCAATTATTTTGTTAGGTATTAGTTTGGATATCTCTGAATGAATGACAAATCCCATTCTTTGAAATGTGAGGTTTACTTTTTAAAACTGAAGCTGTTGCCATGGCTTCAGTATCTCCCACAATTAAAATGTCATCCAAATAAGCCATTATCAAATGGCCTTGAGTTCTTAACAATGCTAAAATTGACTTCAACAGTTTTGTAAACAATCTGGGGCCGGACGCCAATCCATTTGGTAATGCTTTAAACTGCCACATTTGAGACATCCAGACAAATTTCAAATATCTGCTATGTTGCACATGCACCGCAACAGAATAATGTGCATCTTGGAGATCTATGCTTGCCATATAGCATTCTGTTGAAATTAATTGCAAAGCATTAGGAAAAGTCTCCATTTTGTAATGTTTATACTGTACAAAAGAGTTAAGACTTGTGAGGTCCAAAATGATTCTAGTACACCCATCCTTTTTTGTTCTAGAGAAAATACTAGATACAAACTGATGGTTTTGATAAGTTGTTTTCTCTATTACCCCTTTTTTACTCAAAATCTCAATTTCTATTTGAATTCTTCTCATCGCTTCTTTAGAGAAGGAATATATTCTTTTTGGAGTATGTTGTGTAGGGGATTTTCATTCTGGTAAAATTCAATTCTAAACCCCATAATACTGCACAGTATATATGCATCAGATGTTATTAGTTTCCATTCTTTTGTTGGGAGTTTACTGATGTCACTTTTTGTACCTTGCCCCTTGTGGAAATACCATGACCTCCACGTCCTGGGGTTGTATGTCCATATCTTGTATGTGAGTACGAGCGACTTGTTCCTTCACCAGTTCCCCATCGGTATGGATATTGGCTTCTAGCTGTGCTGCCAAACATCGGTGGTTTCATCATCCCGATGATTTTTGATTCTTTGTTGAGAACCTTTAGTTTTTTGGCAAGCTCTTCTCCAAAGAGTAAATTTGGCAATTGTATATTAGATGGTTTACAGAGCCCTGCAAACTTAAGATGTATGTTAGGTCTTATCACAGTTTTACAAATACAGTTTATTTCAAAATGTGCAATACACATCATTCCCATTACATCCTGTTGTGCCATTGTCACATTTCCTTCTTCCAGATATTTGGCAAATGCCGTAATACTTGACCCAATCAATCTTAATACCCGCTGTAATCTCATTTATTGAGCTCTTACTGCAATGCCCATATACTTCCACACTTCTTTGTTAACAGCTGGCACTCCTAGCAGAGCACAGTTCTGCGGGATTTCATATTTGTTCATAACTTCATCCATTGTTGTATCTACTGATTGATGGGAAAGCAGGTAATTTATACTCTCTGCTATTTTCTCTGGTTTTTTTTGTTTTGCTTTGCGTTCTGGCCCTCTACTGGTTCATTATCAGAGTATTCTGGATATTCCTCATAATGGGTTTCACCTGGATATTCATCATCAGGTATTTCATGCGATGGCTCTATTATAGTCCGACGCTTTTTTGTCCCTCTTTGGGGTACATCAAGCCCTTCATTTGAGCTGTATATTGGCAGCCCACTTTTGGGTGCTGCTCCATATTCTGGGTCTCCTGTAGACCAACGTCTGTATTATCTTTCAGACATTTCTGGTGCTGCCTCCCTGTCAGGCCAGCCCTTTTTCCTCTTTGAGGTACATCGAGCTCTTGCATTGAGCTGTATATTGGCAGCCCACTTTTGGGTGCTGCTCCATATACTGGGTCTCCTGTAGACCAACGCCTGTATTGTCTTTCAGACATTTCTGGTGCTGCCTCCCTGTCAGGTCAGCCCATATATTCATCTTGATCATCAGGCATTTCGGTCGCTGGCTCAAATCTGGACCAACGTTTCCCAGAACCTCTTCTGGGTGTTCAATGCGTTGCTCTTTAAGCCCGCGTCTTTTATACTCATTCTGGAGTTTGTTTTACCCATGAGGAATTCCAGTTTATAAATTCTATAGTTCAGACTCCTCAGAGTCTTCCAGGCCTGTTATTTATTTATGGCCTTGCTCCCTATGGGAGTTTCAACGGGACTTTTCCCCTCCCGTGTAAAATAGTTATTTCTTTACAATCGACTTTTAAGTCGGGCGCCCGCCACTCTCAGACACTTTGTCTTATTGAGTGCTTACTGCGGTGCGCTTACTATTCTTCCTCCCACCTTTCTCCATACATAAGACTGCCTGTGTCTCTGCACGCAGTCTCCGGAGAAAAGCAGCCTGATAGTAAAAGTAGAAAATACTTACATTCAGATTTTCTTTCACTCACTGCTTGGCGGTTCCACACCTCCAACCGCGGTCGCAGCGCAATGCTTCTGACGAGATGACGTGCGTGCGCCTGGACGGCCTTCTTCACGTAGTCACTCACGTGACTCCGAAGTAAAATCCTCTTTGACATACCAAATCTCCGTTATCTTCTCAGAAAGTAGAGGCGCTGATGTTTAAGAAAGAACTACAAATCGAAGGTAGAAAAAAAATGATGGGGAAACTCAGCGGTGAGGCAGCATCTATGGAGAGAAGGAACAGGCGACATTTTGGGTCGAGTCCCTTTCTCAAACTGATGTCGGGGGGGCAAAGAAAGGAAGAGGCGGAGACATTAGGCTTTGTGGGAGAGCTGGGAAGGGGGAGGGAGAAAGCAATGGCTATGTAAAATTAGAGAGGTAGAGTAGGACTATGGAGTAGAGGCGCTGATGTGCTTTCTTTATAATTGTATCAGTGTGCTGTGTCCAGGATAGATCTTCAAAAAAATGCACGCCCAAGAATTTGAAGTTTTTGACTCTCTTCACCATCGTCCCATTGATATAAACAGGATTGTGGGTCCTGGTCCTTCCTGTTCCAAAGTCAACAGTCAGTTCCTTGGTTTTACTGGTATTGGGAGCCAGATTGTTGTGCTGGCACCATTTGGTCAATCGGTCAATCTCACCATCTGACTCATCACCATCTGTAATTCATCCAACAACGGTGGTGAACACTATTGAACTCCAACTTCTCCCAGTTAAAGACCCTGTTTTACAAACAAAACAAATTATTTTCACGACTAACTTGAAACAGATCGAACCATGGCCTCTGTTTAGAAAATGTTTTTGCCATAGATACACTTATCAACTTCACATCCTCGTTCCCCAAGATAAAGTCCGGTACTGCCCCTCCCCAGTAGCATTCTCTACATACTGCTTCAAAACATGCTCTCGGATGGCATTTACAAATTCTTCCATCAAAACCCTTTTTACCGAGGCAATCTCCGTCAATATTGAGGAAGTTAAATGCCATCACTTTTACACCCTTCCTCAATCTCGTATCCTCATATCAGTCATACAGCACAGAAACAGGCTCTGCAGCCCAACTTGTCTCTGCCAACCAGGCTGCCATCTAAGTTAGTCCTGTGTATCTGTGTTTGCCCTACACCACTCTGAAGTTTTCCTATCCTTCTAACAGTCCAAATGGCATTTTAAACATGGTTACTTTGCCTGTATCCATCACATTATCTGACGTCTCATCTCATTAACACACGACCATGTATGAAAAGTGCGTTTACTATTCTTCCTCCCACCATACAGCAGACTTGCCTGTGTCTCTGCACGCAGTCTCCGGAGAAAAGCAGCCTGAAAGTAAAAGTAGAAAATACTTACATTCAGGTTTTCTTTGACTCACGGCTTGGAGGTTCCACACCTCCTACCGCGGTCGCAGCGCAATGCGACTAACGAGATGACGCGCATGCGCCTGGACGGCCTTTTTCACGTAGTCACTCACATGACTCCGAAGTAAAATGACCAGGTTGTGAGTGGTCCTTGGATTATGTTGGGTGCTTTCCTGAGGTAGCATGAACTGTAGTTCTAGTTGATGGAGCAGGCTGGTTTGTGTTGGACTGTGCTGTTTGCACAACTCTCTGTATTATTTGAGATACCGGACAGACCAGCAAGCTATGATGCTGCTGGACAAATGATTTCTATAGTGGTGCATAAGCAGAAATTGATAGTCACTGGAGAGCTGCTAAAATGCTTTGTTATTCTGAAGAAGTAGAGGCGCTGGTGTGGCACCTTAGATAGATAGATATAATTTATTTGCCACACAACCAGGGTTGGTGGAAATTTGGGTTGTCAGCAGCAGTACAATAATAAAGAACACACAATAAAACTGTAACACAAACATCCACCACAGCATTCATCACTGTGGTGGAAGGTACAACAATTTGGCCAGTCCTCCTCCATTTCCCCCCCGTGTACAGAACCAGAGTCCAGTCAGTCCAGGATCGGCTCTTCCTCACTGGAGACCGCGACTTTAGATTGTTGTAGGCCGCAGGCCGGCGGTCGAGATTTAAAGTCCCCGCCGCAGCCAGAAGCACCGTAGCCTGCAGGGCCGGCGGTCGAAGCTCCCCTCCAGGGGTGATGGTAAGTCCATGCCGCACCCGCGGTAGAAGTTGGCCGCGGGCCGGCAGTGATGGCTTCTTCTTCACCCGAGTCCCCAACGTGAGATCCCGGGCTGTAGACGCCGCACCAGCTGGAGCTCTGCAGACCGCGGCTTCAGGCTGCGACTTCAGGCTGCCGGCTGCCCCGGGCCAGCGAAACGGAGCGCTCCCCTCCAGCGAGCCCCAACGAGGGTTCACCCGCTCCACGCCGAGAGTCCACGCTGCGCCCGCCGCTGAAGCCCCGGGCGCGTCTCCGGGAAAGGCCGCGTCGATCCTTGATGTTAGGCCACGGGGGAGGCGACCTGGAAAAAGTCGCCTCTCCATGGAGGAGGCGACCGAAGCGGTTTCCCCCTTACCCCCCCCACACCACCCCCCACATAAAACACACGAAGAAACACAAAATACACACTTTAAAACATACTAAAAAATAAAAAAAAGCTGGAAAAACTGACGCGCTGCTGACATGGCTGCACACAGAGGAGCGCCCCCTTAGCCCTAGTAACAATGTGTTCAGGAAGGAACTGCAGATGCTGGAAGATCGAAGGTACACAAAATGCTGGAGAAACTCAGCGGGTGCAGCAGCATCTATGGAGCGAAGGAAATAGGCGACGTTTCGGGCCGAAACCCTTCTTCAGACTGATGGGAGGTGGGGGGGAGAAGGAAGGAAAAAGGGAGGAGGAGGAGCCCGAGGGCGGGGGGGATGGGAGGAGACAGCTCGAGGGTGAAGGAAGGGGAGGAGACAGCAAGGGCTAACAAAACTGGGAGAATTCAACGTTCATGCCATCCGGACGCAAGCAAGCAAGTATAGAAGCTGGGATGTAATGTTAAAATTGTACAAGGCATTGGTGAGACCAAATCTGGAGTATGGTGTACAATTTTGGTCGCCCAATTATAGGAAGGATGTCAACAAAATAGAGAGAGTACAGAGGAGATTTACTAGAATGTTGCCTGGGTTTCAACAACTAAATTACAGAGATAGGTTGAATAAGTTAGGTCTTTATTCTCTGGAGCGCAGAAGGTTAAGGGGGGACTTGATAGAGGTCTTTAAAATGATGAGAGGGATAGACAGAGTTGACGTGATCAAGCTTTTCCCTTTGAGAATAGGGAAGATTCAAACAAGAGGACATGACTTCAGAATTAAGGGACAGAAGTTTAGGGCTAACATGAGGGGGAACTTCTTTACTCAGAGAGTGGTAGCGGTGTGGAATGAGCTTCCAGTGGAAGTGGTGGCGGCAGGTTCGTTGGTATCATTTAAAAATAATATGGATAGGCATATGGATGAGAAGGGAATGGAGGGTTATGGTATGAGTGCAGGCAGGTGGGACTAAGGGAAAAAAGTTGTTCGGCACGGACTTGTAGGGCCGAGATGGCCTGTTTCCGTGCTGTAATTGTTATATGGTTATATGGTTATATGGTTAACCCAGGCGGAATATGAGGTGCTGTTCCTCCTATTTCCGGTGTTGCTCACTCTGGCAATGGGGGAGACCCAGGACAGAGAGGTCGGATTGTGAATGGGAGGGGGAGTTGAAGTGCTGAGCCACCGGGAGTTCAGGTAGGTTATAGCGGAGTGAGCGGAGGTGTTCGGCGAAACGATCGCCCAACCTCCGCCTAGTCTCCCCGATGTAAATCAGCTGACATCTAGAGCAGCGGATGCAGTAGATGAGGTTGGAGGAGATACAGGTGAACTTTTGTCGCACCTGGAATGACTGCTTGGGCCCTTGAATGGAGTCGAGGGGGGAGGTGAAGGAACAGGCGTTGCATTTCTTGCGGTTGCAACGGAAAGTGCCCGGGGAGGGGGTGGTACGGGAGGGAAGGGAAGAATGGACAAGGGAGGTGGGAATAGTCAAATCCCTTCCCACCTATGTTCTAGACACCTCAGACACTCTCCGCCGCCTCCGCGCATTCCACTCTCTAGGCCCTCACCCCCTCATCTTCACCATGGATGTCCAGTCACTCTACACCTCCATCCCCCACCAGGATGGCCTCAAAGCCCTCCGGTTCTTCCTCGACCAGAGGAGCAACCTATACCCAGCCACTGACACCCTCCTCCGCCTACCGGAGTTGGTCCTCACAATCAACAACTTTACGTTTGACTCCTCCCATTTCCTCCAAACACAAGGCGTAGCTATGGGCACACGCATGGGCCCCAGCTACGCCTGCCTCTTTGTCGGGTACGTTGAACAATCCTTGTTCAATACGTACCAGGGCCCCATCCCCGACCTCTACCTCCGTTACATTGACGACTGCTTTGGGACCACCTCCTGCACCCACACACAACTGACTGACTTCATCCACTTCACCACCAACTTCCATCCGGCACTCCAATACACCTGGACCATTTCCGACCCTTCCCTACCATTCCTTGACCTCACCATCTCCATCGCAGGGGACAGACTTCTGACCGACATACACTACAAACCAACTGACTCACATGGCTATCTGGACTACACGTCTTCCCACCCTGCCCCCTGTAAAGACTCCATCCCCTACTCCCAATTCCTCCGCCTATGCCGCATCTGCTCCCAGGATGAGACGTTCCAGGGCATCGGAAATGTCCTCGTTCTTCAGGGAACGGGGATTCCCCTCCGCCACCATAGATGAGGCTCGCACCAGGGTCTCACCCATACCCCGCAACACTGCTCTCTCTCCCCATCCCCGCACTCGCAACAAGGGCAGAGTCCCCCTAGTCCTCACCTTTCACCCCACCAGCCGGCAAATACAACAAATAATCCTCCGCCATTTCCGCCACCTCCAACGTGTCCCCACCACTCGCCACATCTTCCCATCTCCCCCTATGTCTGCCTTCCGCAAAGACCACTCCCTCCGCAACTCCCTTGTCAATTCTTCCCTTCCCTCCCGCACCACCCCCTCCCCGGGCACTTTCCGTTGCAACCGCAAGAAATGCAACACGTGTCCCTTCACCTCCCCCCTCGACTCCATTCAAGGACCCAAGCAGTCGTTCCAGGTGCGACAAAGGTTCACCTGTATCTCCTCCAACCTCATCTACTGCATCCGCTGCTCTAGATGTCAGCTGATTTACATCGGGGAGACTATGCGGAGGTTGGGCGATCGTTTCGCCGAACACCTCCGCTCAGTCCGCAATAACCTACCTGAACTCCCGGTGGCTCAGCACTTCAACTCCCCCTCCCATTCACAATCCGACCTCTCTGTCCTGGGTCTCCTCCATTGCCAGAGTGAGCAACACCGGAAATTGGAGGAACAGCACCTCATATTCCGACTGGGTTGCTTACGTCCGGATGGCATGAACGTTGAATTCTCCCAGTTTTGCTAGCCCTTGCTGTCTCCTCCCCTTCCTTCACCCTCGAGCTGTCTCCTCCCATCCCCCCGCCCTCGGGCTCCTCCTCCTCCCTTTTTCCTTCCTTCTCCCCCCCCATCCTCCATCAGTCTGAAGAAGGGTTTCGGCCCGAAACGTCGCCTATTTCCTTCGCTCCATAGATGCTGCTGCACCCGCTGAGTTTCTCCAGCATTTTGTGTACCTACTAACAATGTGGTTGTACCAGGACAAATAGTTGGTGATATGTTTGGAGAATATGCTTCTTTTCCCCACCAAATATGATTATTTTATATTCAGATGGACAGAGTTGTACAGTCAATAAATGGAGCCTTTGTACCACCGCATTCATGCTGATCTTTTTGCCCACGTATATTAATCCCATTTGCTTGCATTGGGACTTCATCTTCTATGCCTTACCTATTTATCCATCTGTCTAAATGTCTCTTAAACACAGTGTGTATCCAGTTGCACCACCTTCTCTGGCACATGATTCTGACATCATTCAATCCCTGTGTAAAAAAAAACCTTCAGATGACTTCCGGTGGCTGCTATGAAGCAGTGAAGGCAGCTGCACTGAGCTCTCCTCCAACAAATCGTGTTTAAAGTCGACTCCCATGCCAGGATCGAGTTAAAAAATCTTATCAGGTTTGCTGAACGTCAAGGGTACTGACTCCATCAAACGGTACCGGTGGATTTGGGATTTAAAACGATCTTATCGTAAAAACTGAATGAGAAAGAGAAGAGGTCAGAGAGGACCCAAGAAGACTACAATCAGTTTCCAGCTCCAAAAAGCTCTGGATGAGCTTGAAACCACCCCGGAACTCACTTTTGAAAGTTTGGAAGAGGAGCTGGAACCTCAACAACCTACAAGCGATATGGCTGCGAGAAGTGATACAAAGGAGAAAGAAATGAAAAGCTGGGAAGAAACGGTAAGAGCTAATATTCTTAAAGATATTACTAAAGATCTTCAGAAGCAATTTGCCAAAATGAATTCTACAATTCAGAACAACTTCTCCACTATGGAGGGCAATCTTTCTAAGAAAATTGATAATAGCTGCGGCGAAGTAAAAGAGCTTTATGTAGCCCTGAACCAGCAGTTTAAAGATTTGGAGTCCAGGACGGCGAAGGAATTGGAAAGTATCCAGAAAGATTATAACAATAAACATGACACCCTGCTGAAGCAATTAACAGACTCGGAAAAACTGATGGATGAGATGGATGGTGAAATGGAACAGATGAGCCAAGAAATACAAGGGCTGAAAAAACAACACGATGCTAATTGGGAGCTAACGAATAAACTGAATGAGAAATGTCAAGATTTAGAGGCCAGGTCAAGGAGGCAAAATCTGAGAATAGTAGGAGTTAAAGAGGGTGCTGAACACGGCCTTCAAATGCGTGATTTTATTACTAATCTACTTAAAGATGTTTTCAAACTTCCAGAAAAACCAAAGATAGATCTGGCTCATCGAGTGGGTCACTTCCAAAAACATGATAATGCTAAACCAAGGCAAATCATTGTAAAGTTCCTGGATATTTCAACTTTGGAAACTCTATTAAAGAAGATAACCTATGGAGAAAATCTTACATTTGCTGATAATATCGTAAGATTCTACAGGGATTATCCTCGGGAAATTTTGGCAAAAAGACGCGAGTTTAAAAGGGCAAGCAGTATTTTATATGGACATTCTGAAGTTCGTTATGGCGTGATCTATCCAGCGAAAATGCTAATTACGTTTAAGGACAAGCAACGCTCATTTACGGACCCGGACTCTGCTTGCAAATACGCCCAGGAGATTTAAAACAAAATTCAAGGAGGAACAGAATAATAGACATTTTATCCGTGGAACTTTGTTTTTTCTGTTTCAATTAAGACACTGGAACGCTTCAGACGGTTACCAGACAGGCTTATCTGGCAAGAATGTGTTGTTTAATAACAGAGGCTGAATTAAACTTCTGAACTGAAAGCACAGATGGAAGCTCAAGGTCGCAAGCTCGTCAACAAACCCCTCAGCACGGAGAACTATGAGACCGTCTCCTTTTGAAATGGCCATTATGAGGCATCTGTTCCACACTATATGACCTATTATTTATATATATAATTAACTAACTAATTAACCACTTACGCGTAATAAACTCAACTAATGTTAAAGGCGCAATGTACTATACTAACACGACTAACTATATAGCAGGAAGGATGGGGGAGGTTAGACATATATTTTAAATACTAAATACTAATTATGAATTAATTAACATACAGGTAAATGAAAAGTGTCATTATTGATGAGGTACTTTAACCCATAATTTCTTTAATTTTAATCCAAATCTTCTACCTTCCCTTTTATTTTATTCTATTTTAAACTGTTCAGCGATTAATTGACCTGATATGATAATTTTGGTAACAATTAGAGGGAACTGACTAACGTTGGGTCAAACTCTAATAGGGGGATAAGACCCAGTGCATAATCTCATCGACGGAGGTCAATTTAAAAACAAATCTAGCTACCTTAGGTGGCTTTTTTGTAATTTATCGCTTTTTTGATAAATTACATTCACTTTTTTTGTTCATTCACAATTATGTGTTGTGCGACTTAACAATTTTTATGTACACTTTATTTTATGTTTTTCTCTTTCCCTTAATTATGTTTAACAGCGTCAGGAGATGTAGAACTACTGTAGAAACTATGAAGGACAACTCTGGATTCGGGATTCCGAGGTACTTGGCTGCATCACATGAATCATGCAGTCTGGTAATAATAGCCAATGCAAGATAATAGTCGAATAAATATTGGAGGTCTCACCTTCTGTAGTTGGAACATCAGAGGTGCGAATGAGCCAATTAAGAGGGGTAAAATTCTGGCACAATTAAAATCATTAAATATGGATATTGCTTTCCTACAAGAGACACATCTGAAACAACAAACTCAGATCAGATTAAGGGCAAATTGGATAGGTCAAACCTATTACTCCTCATTCACCTCTAAAGCAAGAGGCACGGCTATTATAATTCGGAAGGGTATACCTTTTAAATTAAAGAAATCTATATCTGATAAAGAGGGAAGATATGTTATAGTCACGGGAGAAATTTACAATACACCATTAACTATGATAAATATTTACGCGCCTAATTTTGATAACCCACAATTTTTTAGGAAAATAATAGATTTAATCGCAGAGCATAATTATCAAAATATAATAATGGGGGGAGATTTTAACTGTTATAGATCCATACTTAGATAAATCAATAAAGCTAGGGAAGCGTCTTGTTAAAACTAAGACCTGTGAATTTTTAAATACTTATATAAAAAATAATAACATAGCTGATATTTGGAGAATAGCAAATCCATGCGGTAGGGAATACTCATTTTATTCATCAGTTCACAAAACTTATTCGCGAATTGACTATTTTTTATTGGACACAAAATTAATCCCGTATACGAATAAACCATCATATCATAATAGTATTATTTCTGATCATTCACCATTGACTTTTATACTTAAAATTGAGGGAATGCCGAGTATAAAACCTTTTTGGAGATTCAATGTACATATATTAAATAACCCGCAGGTTTATGAGTATATAAAAGAACAAATAAAACTTTTTTTCGAAATAAATGACACGCCGGGTATTTCTGCACCGCTATTATGGGAAACCTTCAAGGCATATATTCGCGGCGTCATAATTTCTTACCAAAGTTTTCAAAATAAGGAAAATAAAAGAGAACTTCAGCGGATAGAACAGAAAATAAAACTACTAGAACTGGACAATGCAACTGACCCAACCATAAATAAACATAATAAGATAACTTTATTGAAATATAAAGTTAATAGAATACTATCGGCTAGAGTAATAAGATTATTCCAAATTACAAAACAAGCACACTTCGAATTTGGGGATAAGCCACATAAACTACTTGCGAGGCAACTGAGGCAACGAGAAAAGGAAAAAACTATTACTAAAATTAAATCGGATAAGGGTGAGTTTTTAACACTGCCTAAGGATATTAATAAGAGGTTTGCCCAATTTTATCACAATTTATATACATCTAAAATAAATACAGATGTAAGTAAAATTACAAATTTTTTAGATAATTGCAAGCTCCCAAAATTGGATAGTTTAGAACAAGAGCAATTAGGAGCACGGATTACTAGTGAAGAAATAAAACAAATAATAAACTCACTGAAAAATGGGAAGACCCCAGGACCAGACGGTTTTAGTAATGAATTTTATAAAAGATTTCAGGAGTCAATTATACCAAGATTATTCAATTTATACACGCAGGCTTATACCGAAAATAAACTACCAGAAACCCTAGCAGAAGCAACAATAACACTTATACCAAAAAAAGATAAAGATTTAGATGAACCGGGTTCTTATAGAGCTATTTCACTACTAAATATGGATCAGAAAATTTTAGCAAAGATTCTAGCTAGAAGGCTAAATAATTATATTAACAATTTAATAAATACGGATCAAACGGGATTTATACCCAAAAGACAATCATTTAATAATTTGAGAAGGCTTTTCAATATAATGTACTCTCATAATGAGGACAATGAAGATATTTCAGTTGTCACGCTGGATGCAGAGAAGGCATTTGATCAAGTGGAATGGCAGTATTTATACAAGGTATTCCAAAAATTCAATATGGGAGAGAATTTTATTAGATGGGTTAAACTACTTTACGATAGACCTACGGCAAGAATATTAACTAACAATACGCTATCTCCAAAATGTTACTTATCAAGGGGTAATAGGCAAGGGTGTGCCTTATCACCATTGCTATTTGCCCTTATGATAGAACCGTTGGACGAAAGGATTAGAAATCATCCGAATATTCACGGATATAACACTAAGGATTCAAAGAATAAAATTTCACTATATGCTGATGATATTCTTTTATATATTACTAATACACAAACAAGTATACCCACCTTATTAACACTAATTGAGGAATTCAGCTCTTTTTCAGGATATAGAATAAATTAAAAGCGAAATTATGTCTTTAAAACCACAGGATTCGAGACATTTACTAAAATTCCCCTTCAAAATTGCAACAGAAAAATTCAAGTATCTGGGTATTCAAATTACGAGAAGACACAAATCATTATTTAGTGCCAATTTTATACCACTATTAAATAAACTGAATGATATGATTAAATTTTGGAAAACACTTCCGCTCTCATTGATAGGTAGAATTAACGCTATAAAAATGACTTTCTTACCACAATTAATATATTTGTTTCAAGCGATCCCAATATATATTCCAAAATATTTTTTCAAAAAACTAGATTCCACTATCACTAATTTTATATGGGATTACAGAACACATAGAATTCAACGAAAGCATTTGTGCAAATCTAAAGAAGTTGGGGGTTTATCATTACCTAATTTTATGTATTACTACTGGGCAGTGCATATTAAGAACATAATGTACTGGCTGGATAGTTCCACTCAGCAGTTGGAGTGGATAAGAATGGAGAAAGAGGAGTGCTATCCGCACGATATAGGAACGATCCTGCTCTCACCGATAAAATTGAATAGTATAGTATATAAGAAGAACCCAATTATTCACAATATAATAAGAATTTGGAAACAAATAAAAGTATCCTTGAAATTAAATAATTTATCAGTACTAACCCCACTATTGAACAACCCCGCATTCAAACCTTCTCTCATCGACAACACATATCAACAATGGGATAGACTGGGGATTAGGAAAGTAGGGGATATGTATGAATTGGGTAAACTGTTATCATTTCAACAATTAAAATTAAAATTTAAATTGAAGGATAATCAATATTTTAAATATATACAGGTATGTGACTTTATGAAGAAATATACACATAGATTTCAAACTATATTTTTAGACCCTTTAGAAGAAGCAATGAATATTAAGGCTGATTCACAAAAATTAATATCATACTTTTATAATAATATATTATATAGAGAATCACCCTCAACAGAAGCACTAAGGGAAGATTGGGAACATGAGCTAATGATAAAGATCTCGAAGGATAGATGGGAAAAGTATTTGATGAATACACATAACTGTTCTATTAATACAAGACATAATTTAATTCAATTCAAATTATTACATAGACTATATTATTCAAAAACGAGGTTGAATAAAATTTATCCAAACGTCTCTCCCAGATGCGATAAATGTTTGTTTCAAAACGCTAATATAACACATTCATTTGTAGGATGTACAAAGTTGAATACATTTTGGAGTGATATATTTGATATATTTACAAAGCTCTTCAAGTCAAGAATAGAACCCAAAATGGAATGGATTATATTTGGAATAATAGGAGAAGATACCAATTTAAATAAACACCAAAATGTTTTTTTTAATTATGGGTTAATAATTGGAAAGAAATTGATACTTAAATTTTGGAAAAATACAGCTATACCAACTGTTAAAATGTGGATTAGGAATATGATGGACATAGCACGCCTTGAAGAAATGAGACTCCGACTAATAGATAAATATGACCAATTCTTAAGGAGTTGGTCTCCTTTCATCGACTTTTTGGAATCATGTGATGCAGCGGTACCATAAGGATTGCTGATTTCAGTTCATGACGTGGATAGATCTACATCTCCGAATATAGATTTGAAATATTCTCTTTTAAGGGGCCTTCTCTTCTATTTCTACTTTCCACCTTTTCTTTTTTATTTTATTTTTTTATTTTTTATATACACACTTCACATTTTTCTACTTTCTACCATCTATTTTTCCACTCTTTCCCCTTTCTATTGTTTTCTTTTTCTTGTCTTGCTTACTTCCTTCTCATAACATAAAACCAGAGGTTGTACATGGAATGGATTATGGTATGACATAGTTGGCACCTAAAATTAGGTGCCACTGTATTGTTTTGTATTGTATTAACTTCTAATAAAAAATTTTTTTTAAATGTTTAAAAAAAAAGCAAAAAAAAAAAAAGCCTTCAGATTTCCTTTAAAATCCACGTGCCTGACCCGAAACCTGTCCCCTCATGTTTTTGAAACACCGGCCATGGGAAAACAATATTGACTATTTACCTATTGAACTATTTACCCTTCCATGTGTTTCATAACCTCATATACAGCCATCAGGTTATTCCTCAGTCTCCTTTGCTGCAAGGACAACAAGACCAGCCTCTCCAAGCTCCCCCCATGGCTAAAGTCCTCCAGTCCAGGCAACATCCTGCTGAATTTTCTTTGCACTCTCTCCAGCAAAACCACATCCCTCCTGCAGTCTGGTGACATTTACTGTTCAGGCAAAATGAAACACTATGCACTTGTCCAAGTTAAGTTCCATCTGCCATTCCTTGGGCCTCTGTCCCAGCTGATTTAAATCCTGTGGCAATCTTAGATAACCGTATTCACTGTCAACTGTACCACTCATTTATTATCCATCAACATACTAACCAAGGCAATCGCATACTCATGTAAATCATGTACATAGATGATAATCAACAGTGGACCCAGCACTGATCCCTGCAGCACACCACTGGTCATAGGACAAACTCTAAAACAGCTCAACACAACCACGTCTATAGCCAGTTTTCTATCGATTGAATAGCTCACCCTGGATCCCTTTTGGTCTAACTTCTGGACCTGTGTACCATACATGACCATGTCAAAGGCCTTGCTAAAGTCCACGTGGCAACATCTACTGCCCTTCCCTCGCCAAATTCCATGGTCCCTTTTTTGAAAAACCCAGTCAAATTCTTCCGGCATGATTTCTCATGCACAGAACCATCATGACTGTTCCTCCTCAGTCCTTGCCTTTCCAAATGCAAGTGGATCCTCTCATAATCCCCACCAGTAACTTTCCCACCACTAACATTAGGCTCACTGGTCTGTAGTTCCCCGCCTTTCCTGAACAGTCTTTCTTAAGTGAAGGCACCACATTAGTCTTCCGGTATCTCAGCCATGCCTAACGGTAATACAAATATCTCTGCAGAGCCTCTGCATTTTCTTCCCTGGTTTCACACAATGTCCAAAGATAGCCTTGACCAGGCCCCTGGGATTTACTCTTCTTTATGCAGTATAAGACCACCAGTGTCTCTTTCCAGATTGAATGTAGAACAGTACGGGTCCTTCAGCCCACAATGTTTGTGCCAAACATGATGCCTGATTAAACTGATTTCATCTGCCTGTACATGATCCACACTTCTCTATTCCCTGCACATCCATGTGCTTATCTAAAAGCCTCTTATACATCACTATTTTATTTGCCACCACCAACGCAGGCAATGCGAACAAGACCCCCACTATTCTTTGTAAAAAACTTGTCCCACATAGTCCTTTATGCTTTCTCCCTCTCATTTTCAGGTGACTGTCTGTAGGGATATTTGTCTCTATCTACACTAACTCTGCCCCCATAATCAGATCAGTTTTATTTTATCTCACGTTTACTGTTTACACAATTCTGACTGGCTGCATCTCTCACCTTTCATTGTTCTTTATCTCGATCATTAATTTTCGTTGATCTTTTTCATTGCTTCTTGCTCGTAAACGATATTATATTTTTTTCACTTTTCTATTGCAGTTAGTTTCTATTTCGCTTCTCCAGTTGCAGATTTTACAGCGAAACGTCCCTGTGATTTGCTTGTGCGCAGTAACTGCCCGCGGCTGCGCCTCTGATGGACAGCTCTCTCTGCCCCTCCCCCCGCGCTGCGGCCGCCCGTGTCACGTGATGCAAGACAACTTCACTGAAGAATCCAAGTCCAAGGTGTAGCTATAATAATAATAATAATAATAATGGATGGGATTTATATAGCGCTTTTCAAATACTCAAGGCGCTTTACATCGCATTATTCATTCACTCCTCAGTCACACTCGGTGGTGGTGAGCTACTTCTGTAGCCACAGCTGCCCTGGGGCAGACTGACGGAAGCGTGGCTGCCATTCTGCGCCTACGGCCCCTCCGACCACCACCAATCACTCACACACATTCACACACAGGCAAAGGTGGGTGAAGTGTCTTGCCCAAGGACACAACGACAGAATGCACTCCAAGCGGGATTCGAACCGGCCACCTTCCGGTCGCCAGCCGAACACGTAGCCCATTGTCGTCCCAGCTATGGGCACCCGCATGGGCCCCAGCTATGCCTGTTTCTTTGAAGGGTACATTGAACAATCCCTGTTCAAGGCATACACTGGCCCTATCCCCGAACTCTATGTCTGTTACATTGATGACTGCATCGGTGCTACCTCCTGTATTCATGCAGAACTCATGGACCAACTTCACCACCAATTTTTATCCTGCACTAAAATGTACTTGGACCATCTCTGACACCTCCCTCCCCTTTCTTGATCTCACAGTCTCCATCACAAGAAATAGACTGACTGACATCTATTACAAACCCACTGACTCTCAGAACCATCTCGACTACGCATCTTCCCACCCTGCTTCCTGCAAAGACTCTATCCCTTACTGCCAATTCCTCTGTCAATGCCCGTCCATGCATCTGTGCCCAAGATGAGATGTTCCATACTAGAACATCCGAGATGTCCTCATTCTTTAGGGAATGGGGGTTCCCCTCTCCCATCATAAACGAGGTCCTCACTCATGTCTCCTCGCTACCGCTTGCTCTGACCTTCCTCCCCCTCCCCTAGTCACAACCGAGACAGAGACCCCTAGTCCTTACCTTCCTCCCCATCAACCGTCGCATACAACACATAATCCTCTGAAATTTCCGCCACCTCCAACGGGATCCCAGCATTAGCCACATTTTCCCATCTCCACCCCTTTCCGACTGATGCAGAGACCATTCCCTCTGCAACTCCCTGGTTCATTCATCCCTTCCCACCCAAAACACCCCCTCCCCAGGTACCTTCACATGCAACTGCAAAGATTCAACATCTGTCGCTATACCTCCTCTGTCGACCCTGTCCAGGGACCCTGACAGTCCTTTCAGGTTAGGCAGAGGTTCATTTGCACCAACTCCATCCTCATCTACTGTATCCATATTTCAAGATGTCGACTTACAGGCGATACCAAACACAGACTGGGCGATCGTTTCGCGGAACACCTTCGCTCAGCTCACATGAACCAACCTGATCTCCCGATTGCTGGACACTTTAATTTTCCTTTCCATTCCTGCGCAGACCTTTCTGTCCTTGGTCTCCTCCATTGTCAGAGTGAGGCTAAACGCAAATTGGAGGAGCAGCATCTCATATTCCTCTTAGGCAGCTTACAGCCCAGTGGTATTAATATTGATTTATCTCACTTCAGGAAGCCCCAGCATTCCCTCTCGATATCAAAGATCTGCTATGGGAACTTTGCTCGATATGGGGGTTGCACGCAAGGTCATCGGGTCAAAGCGCGTGATGCACGGAGCAGCTCAATCCATTTGGAGGACATGGCAGCTTCCGGCATACACTGTTTACACATGAAACAGTACATTGTTACCTGTTAAAAACCGCCGAAATGGCCAATTTTCCACTGTAAATAATTGTGGAAGGTGACAGAGCGCTCTGAAACAAATGCTCTAGTATTTTTGCTCTAAACCCGAGCACCAAGGTGTAAGCAGCTGAAGGAGCGCATCCCTCGGGACAGCCCCCACTCTCTCCCCGGGGTCAGCATTGTCCGGCCACGGCCACCTTATACCCACCCTGCCCCCTGTGTGGCCGCACTGTCACGGGCTCTGGATCAACAATCCCCACACACGGGGCCGGGTGGAGCGGGGCCACGGCTCCGGGCAGCGGACACACGCGGACGAAAACCTGGCAACTTCCCCGTCAGCTGCAGCAGAGTTGGGGACAACCTGGTCTCTCTACCCACCGAGAGTCACTGACCCCCCCCCCCCCCCCCATCCAATGACCACCCACCCCCACTGGCCATCCCTGCCCACCAGGCATCGTCCCCGTCAGCTGCAGCAGAGTTGGGGACAGTCTGGTCCCTCCGCCACCCAGAGTCACTGACCCTCCCCCCCCACTGCCCATCCTCCGCCACCCAGATTCACTGACCGCGCTATATCAGCATCCCCCCCCCCCCCCCACCGAACTCCTCCCCACCCCCGGCCGCGGGGATAGACGGCCCGGGATCCGCGAGTGTGGAACCAGTCAGCGTGGAGTCTGGATGCTGGGACAGAAGATGGGCCCGCTACACTGGAATCCATGGTAAGTGTTTACCTGCAGTTAACCGTGTGTACTCCAGTTGGTGTTGTGTGGCAACATTACAGGTCATGGGTCGTGACCCGACTGCCGTGCAACCTCCACCACCCAAGTTGTACTAGCTTCTCATTTTCACCCTATAAACATAGAAACATAGAAAATAGGTGCAGGAGCAGGCCATTCGGCCCTTGAAGCCTGCACCGCCATTCGATATGATCATGGCTGATCATCCTACTCAGTATCCCATCTCCATACCCCCTGATCCCTTTAGTCACAAGGGCCACATCTAACTCCCTCTTAAATATAGCTAACAAACAGCTTACAATGACCTGTTTCCTTTATCATCGTTACTTTTTTGCATATCTTTCATTCATTGTTCTTTATCTCTCCACATCACCGTCTATATCTCACGTTTCCCTTATCCCCATCCAGTGTGAAGAAGGGTGTGGACCAGAAACGTCCCCCATCCCTTCTCTACAGAGATGCTGCTGCCTGTCCCGCTGAGTTGCTACATCATTTTGTGTCCACATTCACTAAGCAATTTGCGCGTTGACGTCACTCACAGAGGCCGCGTCCCGTCACTGACGTCGTTGCCACGGCAACCGGCCGGTCCGGGCGCGGGTCGGCGACGAGGCCCATGGAGGGGGAGCGGCCTGGGCCCGGGGATGGAGCCTGAGGTTAAGGACGGAACTGAAGTGGGGTCGCTCGCTCGCTCGCTCGCTCGGTACTTGTGGTGTTTAGACGAATGAGAGGTGATCGCACGGATGCTCTTGTGGTTTACAGAGATAGAGAAGGCGGCGATTGTATCAGACGAGCTGGTCCTTGCTCTCTGCCATTCTCGTGTGGATCTGCGGCCTGACTGGTGGAGTCTTGTGGGCCTAACTGCTCCTCCACTGTGGACATCCATCGGGGTCTTCTCTTCCTCCTTGCCGGGCAGTGAACAGTGAGTGTGTGTTAGTGCCTCACTCTATCGGCCCCCTCCCTCCCTCACTCACTTTTACCATTCTCATCCTTGTGCAGCAACCCCTCCTTCACCCTCTCCCCTCACTCTGCCTGTAATCTCCTCCATTTCTAGTGACCCCCTGAAATCTCTGCTCGTTGATGTTGATGTTGATGTTGTTCACAATGTTGGTGGTGCTGCATATGTATTGTGTTCAGATTTAGTCACCAAGGTCAATGAAAGATGCCAGTAAAATGGAAAGAGTGCAGAGGAGATTTACATGGATGTTGTCTGAACCTGAAGTTATGGGGTGAGATTGGACAGGAACCTTATCCCTTAGATCGTGGAAATCTGAGAATTGGTCTTCGAGGTTTTTAAAATTCTGAGGGACGTAGAGAGGGTGATCCCACATAGTCCTTTTGCCAGGGTATGGAAATCAGGAACTGGAGGGCATGGATTTGAGGTGAGATAAGAAAGATTTAATAGACACCCAAGGGCCATTGTTTTCACATGGAGGGTGATGGCATATGGAACAAGTTAACTGAGGAAATAGTTCAGGCAGGCACGATCACAATATTTAAAGACATTTTAGGAAACTTAAGACATTAGGACATTTCCTAATTTGAGGAAGGACATTCTTGCTATTGAGGGAGTGCCATGTAGGTTCACATGATTAATTCCCGGGATGACGGGACTGTCATCTGATGAAAGAACTGAGCAACTGGGCTTGTATTCACTGGAATTTTGAAGGATTCGAGGGGATGTTATAGAAGCATATAAAATTATCCTGCATCTATTGTCTATGTATCTATGTATTTGGATGTGTACATGGATGGGAATGGTTTAGAGGGATATGGGTCAAATAAGAGGAAATGGGATTTGGTTGGATTATATTCTTAATCAGCATGGTGAGTTGGGCCGAAGGGCCTGTTTTCCAGCTGGATCATTCTATGTTAATATTCTGAGGGACCCAGGGGTTTCAATAGAAAATAGGTGCAGGAGGCCTTCGAGCCACTTCGACTGATCATCCACATTCAGTACCCCGTTCCTGCCTTCTCACCATGTCCCCTGACCGCTATCTTTCAGAGCTCTATCTAACTCTCTCTTGAAAGCATCCAGAAAATTGGCCTCCACTGCCTTCTGAGGCAGAGAACTCCACAGATTTGCAACTCTATAGGTAAAAAAGTTTTTCCTCATCTTCATTCCAACTGGCCTACCCCTTATTCGTGATCTGTGGCTCTGGTTCTGAACTCCCCCAACAACGGGAACATGTTTCCTGCCTCAAGTGTGGTCTCACTAGGGCCCTGTACAACTGGAGAAGGACCTCTTTGCTCCTATATTCAACTCCTCTTGTTATGTAGGCCAACATGTCATTAGCTTTCTTCACTGCCTGCTGTACCTGCATGCTTTCAGTGAGTGTTGAACCCCAGATCTCCTTGTACTTCCCCTCTTCACAACTTGACACCATTCAGATAGTAATCTGCCTTCCTGTTTTTGCCACCAAAGTGGATAACCTCACATTTATCCACATTAAACTGCATCTGCCATGCATCCGCCCACTCACCCAACCTGTCCAAGTCACCCTGCACCCTCATAGCATCCTCCTCACAGTTCACACTGCCACACAGCTTTGTGTCATCTGCAAATTTGCTGATGTTACTTTGAATCCCTTCATCTAAATCATTGATGTATATTGTAAATAACTGCAGTCCCAGCATTTCCTCAGGGTAAATGTCTGGATTCAACGTTCAGAGTAAGGGGCAGGCATTTTGGACTGGTGTAAAATCGCCTCACCAGGAGTGCACTGATTTTCCCCACAGAGGTTGGTGGTTACTTGTATAGGAAGTGTCAAGGACAATAACAACTTTAAAAAGACACTTGGACAGGTATGTAGGTCTGGACAGTTCAGAGTGATATGAATCAAATGTGGATATATGGGACCAGCTCAGGTGGGGCATCTTGGTCGGCATGGACGTGTTGGTCTGAAGGGCCTGTTTCTTTTATGATTCTTTGACTCTTTCAATCTTTATGACTGTCCACCTTGAGAGTGTGGAGGCTCTGTCACTGATGTCACACGAAACCCAGCTCAATAGATCTTCTTATCGAGTCCACACACAAGATTAGAAGTTGTTCAGCCAGAGCTGAACACACCTCTCGGTAATGGGATTGTACAGTACAGAGACGGCCCATGTGGCCCTCCATACTGACGATCAAGAGCCCCACTGTACCAGTCCAGTTTATCAACACTTGGTCCATAACCTTCCACACTTCAAAGCTTCAAGTGCTCTTCCAGATACTTGTTCACTACTGTGAGTGTTCTTGCATCCACCACATTCTCAGGCACCATGTCCCATATTGCAACCACGTTCTGAGTGTAATTCTCGCCTTCCTTACCTGGTAGTGATTCTAGGTAACTGCATACAATGGTGTCTGTCTTGTGCTTCGTGTGCGTGGTGGTGGAAAGATTGGTGGAAACAGGGCCGCGACGTGAACGCTCTTTCCTTGACCCCAGCTCAATAGATGACGGTAATCAAGGCTGGATGTGAAAAGTGAGAAGGATCTGGATAGTTAAATTGGATAGTTATATGGACGGGAAAGGAATGGAGGGTTATGGTCTGAGCGCAGGAATATGGGAGTAGGGGAGAATACGTGTTCGGCACGGACTAGAAGGGTCGAGATGGCCTGTTTCCGTGCTGTAATTGTTATATGGTTATGTGTTTTTATATGATCTGAAGAGGATTCACTGAAAGAGTGGGAAGGAACACCTTCATCAGCCGAGGCACTGTACAAGGATTGGGACGCCATGTTATAGTTGTACTAATGGTCCGTTAGGCTGCTCTTGGAGTATTGTGTGCAGTGATGGTCATCACACCACAGAGAGCATGTGATTAAGCTGGAGAAGGTGAAGAAAAGATTCACTAGGATGTTGCCTGCTTGGGATGGCTTGAGTTATCAGGAGAGATTGGACAGGCTGTATTCTATATGCTCTGGAGTAAAGGAAGCTGACATGACATGATAGAAGCATGTAAAATTATGAGGCATCGTTAAAAAGTGTGTGAAGGTACACTAAATCCTTAAAAAGTTTGTGTTCACAAAATGAATGTTGGTTGTCAGGTGGCTGCAACCCAATTGTTTGCCTCGCCTTTTTAACAAGTTTGTGTTCACAAAATGAATTTTGTTTGTCTGGTGGCTGCAGCCCAATTGTTTGCCTCACCTTTTTAACAAGTTTGTGTTCACAAAATGCATTTTGGTTGTCAGGTGGCTGCAGCCCAATTGTTTTCCTCGCCATTTTAACAAGTTTGTGTTCACAAAATGAAGTTTGGTTGTCAGGTGGCTGCAGCACAATTGTTTGCCTCGCCTTTTTAACAAGTTTGTGTTCACAAAATGAATTTTGGTTGTCAGGTGGCTGCAGCCCAATTGTTTGCCTTGCCTTGGCTTTTAAAATCGTTGCAACAGTTGGCTGCCAGCCCAAGAATCAATTCGGCCCACAATGTCTACACTAGCCCTCTGGAAACCAGTACCTTCGGCCCACAACTCCCATACTAGCACAACAAACAGCCCCCACCCCCACCCCCACCCCCCAACCCCACTGGCGAGCAATATTGGAATTGGTGGAGAGGTGGAATATTGCGTTGGTGACCAGCCCTCCCGTGTGATGCTGGGACCCAACGGGTCCCAATTAGTCTAATATAATATATATACGTGTTTCTAATGTATATATATTTAGTACATATGTACATAAGCCTTAATGGCTTATGTTCCTTATATCTTATAGGCAAAAAAAAATAAAGGCAAATATAAGTGCCTTTATGGCTTATGTACATCATGAGTTGCTTTAAATCAAAGTTGCTTCTGATCCATGAGGAACTTTGAAATCTATTATCTCTATCTTGCCCCTCACACACAGAAACACACACATACCGTTCCCCCACAACACTAATTAAACCAAATGTCATAGAATGCATATGGTCCAGAGACCTTTCATTGAGCATTATCGCTCATTTTATACGCAGTTTCCTTTTTTAATTGTTTTTTTAAAAGAAGCATCTTATTTATTATAAACAAAGATCATAATGGTTGCATCATAGACCAAGATAAACTGCAAAATCCAATGGACTGACGTGGATTAAACTGCGAGAGGCAGAACGGGGATCGGGGTCTTATTCCTAAAATGGCGGAGTGACGTTCCGTTGCTTACTACACGTCAGTCCATTGGTCTATCTTGTGGAAGGCAGCGCAGCTGTGACGTCATTTTCCGGGCTGTGGCCCTGCTTCGGTCTCGTCTCCCAATGGGAGGGTGAACGCTCTCTCTCTTCCCGGGCCAGTCGGTCGTCCAGGCGGGGTGAGCCGATGGTCCTCCAGGCGGGTTGAGCCGAGCGCCGATGGTCCTCCAGGCGTGGGCGCGGGGTGATCCGTGAACCCGGTGAGTGAGTGAGTGAGAGGCTCCGGTGGATCAGGGGGCCGCGAGAGAGATACAGATACATAGAGAGACAGAGAGAGCGGGACAGAGAGACAGAAAGACAGACAGAGAGAGACACAGAGAGACTTAGAGAGAGACACAGAGAGACTTAGAGAGAGACATACAGAGAGAGACAGAGGGAGAGACAAGAGATACAGCTTACATCTAAATGACCGTGTAGCAATCAATAAAGGGCTATCGGCCTATTGCGAGTTTATGTACAGGGACATATCTATCCATGCACTGTATACTTGTATTTATACTTATGCATTTCAAATATGTATGTCATGTTTTATACTTTGGCAATATAACAATGTTTTTTATATCATGCCAATAAAGTTTTTAAATTGAATTGAATTGAATTGAAATTGAATTGACAGAGGGAGAGAAAGAGACAGACACAGGGAGAGGGAGAGAGAGAGAGAGATAGACGGAGGGGGAGAGATAGTCAGAGACAGACAGAGACAGACGCAGAGAGAGAGACAGGGAGAGAGAGAGACAGGGAGAGAGAGACAGAGAGAGAGATAAAGAGAGACAACAGACAGAGAGAGGGACAGAGAGAGAGTCAGAGGGAGAGAGACAGATGCAGAGTGAGCGAGAGAGGGAGATAGAGAGATGGAGATAGAGAGAAAGTGAGACAGACAGGGAGAGAGAGACAGAGTGACAGGGAGAGAGACACGCAGAGAGAGACAGACAGAGAGACTCGGAGAGAGAGAGAGAGACCATGAGAGAGAGTCAAACAGAGATAGAGAGACAAAGACAGAGAAAGAGACAGAGGGCGAGGGAGACAGAGAGAATAAGAGAGTGGGAGAGGGAGAGACGGAGAGAGAGGGGGAGAGGTACGGAGAGTGAGAGAGACAGAGAGAGTGTGGGGGGGAAACAGAGAGAGACAGAGAAAGAGAAACAGACACAGAGGGAGAGAGAGCAACAGAGAGAGAGAAACAAAGAGAGAGAGAGAGAGACACACACACACACACACACACACACACACACACACACACACACACACACAAAGAGAGAGACAGGGAGAGGTACAGAGTCAGGGAGAGGGAGGCAGAGGTGGAGAGAGAGAGACAGTGAAGTACAGAGAGAGGGGGAGACAGAGAAAGGGGGAGAGACAGAGAGGAAGACAGTCAGAGAAACGGAGAGGGAGAGAGAGGAGGGAGAGAGGGAGAGAGAGAGACAGAGGAAGAGAGAGAGAGGGACAGACACAGAGGGAGACAGGCAGAGAGAGGGAGAGAGAAAGACAAAGAGAGACATACAGAGAGAGAGAGAGAGAGGCGGAAAGAGAAAGAGAGACAGACACAGGGAGAGAGACAGCGAGAGAGATACAGATACAGAGAGAGAGACATACAGAGAGGGAGAGAGAGAGAGAGAGGGAGAGATACAGTGAGCGACAGAGAAAGGCAGAAAGAGAGACGTGAGAGAGAGAGAGAGAGAGAGAGAGAGAGAGAGAGAGAGAAGGCGTAGTGGAGATTGCAACCTTCACGCAGTCTGCCCTGTTTCAATCAACCTGGTGTGCACAATCAAATAAGATCATTTAGAACAAGTTGTCCTACAACTTTAGGCTGTGCATGCCATACGTAGAAGAAGAAGAGAGAGTGAGTGAGAGACAGAGATCGATCGACAGAGACAGACAGAGAGGGAGACGAAGAGACCAAGAGAGAAAGAGAGACAGAGAGGGAGACAGAGAGAGTGAGAGAGACAGAGAGAGAAAGAGACAGAGAGAAAAAGAGACGGAGAGAGAAAGAGACAAAGAGAGATAGAGAGAGGGAGAGAGAAAAATAGATATACAGAGAGAGCGAGAGAGAGAGAGAGGGAGAGGGAGAGAAAGACAGAATGAGAGGCAAACAGAGACAGAGAGATATTGAGAGTGACAGATAGGCAAGAGAGAGAGACAGCGAGATAGAGAAAAGGAGAGAGAGACACACAGAGAGGGAGAGACAGAGAGAGAGGGAGAGAAACATACAACGGAGGCCCTGCATGCGGAATTTTGTCGGATAGAGCAGAGGATAAAGCAGAGGCAGACCCTCACCTAATACAGGCTAAGTGACCACTATTTGGCAGTCGAAAAAGGAAGACAGAAGAGATTCTGGCAACCAAGAGAAACCAGAATATGTGGACAGATGAGGTTGAAACAGAGGTGCACTTCCTCCTAAAATGCAAAAAAATTGACAAAACAAGGAAAGCATACTTTGACAAACTCAGTGTGGCAACCCCTGATTTTAAAGAACTAGATGATACATCAAAACTAAGAATAATCCTTGGCAAATCCTTGGTGCACAATACGTAACAGCATGCCACAACCTGAGAGACGGTGAATGACCAACATGCACATATGTACGCACACACTAATTGACATTAACTGACATTAAGAAATTAATATTGAATTGCTAAACTTGCTATTGTGTTGTACTGCTTACAGCTGCAAGAACGTGTAGCAATCAATAAAGGGCTATCGGCCTATTGTGAGTTTATGTACAGGGACATATCTATCCATGCACTGTATACTTGTATTTATACTTATGCATCTTAAATATGTATGTCATGTTTTATACTTTGGCAATATAACAATGTATTTTTTATCATGCCAATAAAGTTTTTTAATTGAAATTGAAATTGAATTGAGAGAGAGAGAGAGAGAGAGAGAGAGAGAGAGAGGCGGAGAGAGACAGAGAGATACAAAGAGAGAGAGAGAGAGACAGACAGAAGGAGAGACAGAGAGATAGACAATGAGAGAGAGACAGACAGAGACTAAGAGAGAGAGAGACAGGGAGAGACAGAGTCAGGGTGTGAGATGGAGAGAGAGCGACAGAGAGAGAGAGAGAGGGAGAGAGACAGACATGGAGAGAGAGAGGGAGAGAGATACATAGAGGCAGAGAGATAGAGACAGAATGAGAGAGAGAGTGAGGGAGAGAGAGATAAAGGGGGAGAAACGGAGAAAGAGAGACAGAGAGAGAGATACAGACACAGAGAAAGAGAGAGAGAGGGGGGAGAGAGAGAGGGAGAGAGAGAGAGAGACCGACAGAGAACGAGACAGAGAGAGGGGGGAGAGACAGAGAGACAGACAGACAGACAGTGAGAGATACAGAGAGAAAGATATACAGAGAGAGACAGACGGAGAGAGACAGAGAGGGAGAGACACAACGAGAGGGAGACACAGAGAGCGAGAGATACAGAGATACAGAGAGCCAAGGAGAGAGAGACAGTGAGAGGCAGAGGGGGAGAGAAAGAGACAGACACAGAGAGAAACAGCGAGAGAGATACAGATACATAGTGAGACAGAGATAGAGATAGAAAAACAGAGAGAGAGAGACGGAGAGAGAGACGGAGAGTGAGAGAGGGAGAGAGACAGAGAGGGAGAGAGAAAGAGGAAGATACATAGAGGCAGGGAGATTGAGAGAGGGAGAGAGGTACAGAGACAGAAAGGGGGTGAGACAGAGAGTAAGAGAGAGAGAGACAGTGCAAGAGAGAGAGGGAGAGAGAGAGACAGACAGATAGAGACAGTAAGAGAGATAAAGAGACAGAGAGAGAGACAGACAGAGAGACAGATACAGAAAGAGAGACAGAGACAGAGTGAGACAGAGAGAGAGAGACAGAGACATACAAAGGGACAGGGAGAAAGAGAGAGAGAGAGAGACAGACATATAGAGATAGTGGGACAGATACAGAGTGAGAGAGACAGAGAGGGGGAGAGAAAGAGACAGACACAGAGGGAGAGAAAGCGAAAGAAAGACAGACAGAGCGATAGAGAGAGACAGACAGAGAGAGAGAGAGTCGGAGGCAGAGACGAAGAGAGAGACAGAGGGAGAGAGACATAGAGAGACTGACACGGAGAGATAGCCAGATAGAGAGAGAGCGACAGTGAAAGAGAAAGAGAGACGGAGAGAGAGATAGTGTGAGAAAGAGAGACTAAGAGAGAGACGGACAGAGAGAGAGTCAGAGGGAGAGAGAGAGGCAGCGAGATAGAGACAGAGAGGGAGAGAGGTATATAGAGAGAGAGAGAGAGAGAGAGAGAAAGAGAGACAGACAGAGGGAGAGAGACAGAGAGAGAGACAGAGAGAATGGCCTGAGAGCCGTTTGAGAGGTTCCTCCATCTCATTTAACCCCCGGTCCCTTGCTATTTCCGGCAGATTATTTATGTCTTCCCTAGTGAAGACAGAACCAAAGTATTTATTCAATTGGTCTGCCATGTCCTTGTTCCCCATGATCAATTTGCCTGTTTCTGACTGCAAGGGACCTACATTTGTTTTAACTAATCTTTTCCTCTTCACATTTCTATAAAAACATTTGCAGTCAGTTTTTATGTTCCCTGCCAGTTTTCTTTCATAATCTATTTTCCCTTTCCTAATTAAGCCTTTTGTCCTCCTCTGCTGGACTCTGAATTTCTCCCAGTCCTCTGGTAGGCTGCTTGTTCTGGCTAATTTGTACGCTTCATCTTTTGTTTTGATACTATCCCTGATTTCCCTTGTTATCCACGGATGCACTACCTTCCCTGATTTATTCTTTTGCCAAACTGGGATGAACAATTGTTGTAGTTCATCCATGCAGTTTTTAAATGCCTTCCATTGCATATCCACCGTCTACCCTTTAAGAATCATTTGCCAGTCTATCTTGGCCAATTCACGTCTCATACCCTCAAAGTCACCTTTCTTTAAGTTCAGGACATTGTTCTGGATTAACAATGTCACTCTCCATCCTAATGAAGAACTCAACCATATTATGGTCACTCTTGCCCAAGGGGCCACGCACAACAAGACTGCTAACTAATCCTTCCTCATTACTCAATACCCAGTCTAGAATAGCCTGATCTCTCGTTGGTTCCTCTACATATTGGTTTAGAAAACTATCCCGCATACATTCCAAGAAATCCTCTTCCTCAGCACCCCTGCCAATTGAATTCACCCAATCTATATGTAGATTGAAGTCACCCATTATAATTGTTTTACCTTTGTTGCACGCATTTCTAATTTCCTGTTTGATGCCATCCCCAACTCCACTACTACTGTTAGGTGGCCGGTACACAACTCCCACTAGCGTTTTCATCCCCTTAGTGTTTCGCAGCTCTACCCATATCGATTCCACATCCTCCCAGCTAATGTCCTTCCTTTCCATTGCGTTAATCTCCTCTCTAACCAGCAACGCTACCTCACCTCCTTTCCCTTTCTGTCTATCCCTCCTGAATATTGAATATCCCTGGATGTTCAGCTCCCAGCCTTGGTCACCCTGGAGCTATGTCTCCGTGATCCCAACTATATCATATTCATTAATAACTATCTGCACATTCAACATCCACCTTGTTACGAATGCTCCTTGCATTACGATACAAAGCCTTCAGGCTTTTTTTTAACAACACTCTTACCCCTTATACAATTATGTTGAAAAGTGTCCCTTTTTGATTTTTGCCCTGGATTTGTCTGCCTGCCACTTTTACTTTTCACCTTGCTACCTATTGCTTCTACCCTCATTTTACACCCCTCTGCCTCTCTGCTCTTGCACCCATCCCCCTGCCACATTAGTTTAAATCCTCCCCGACAGCGCTAGCAAACACTCCCCCAAGGACATTGATTCCATTCCAGCCCAGGTGCAGACCGCCCTGTTTGTACTGGTCCCACCTCCCCCAGAACTGGTTCCAATGCCCTAGAAATTTGAATCCTTCCCCCTTGCACCATTTTTCAAGCCACGTATTCATCTGCAATATCCTCCTATTTCTACACTGACTAGCCCATGGCACTGGTAGTAATCCAGAGATTATTACCTTTGAGGTCCTACTTTTAAGTTTATCTCCTAGCTCCCTAAATTCACCTTGTAGGACCTTATCCCTTTTTTTAACCTATATCGTTGGTGCCAATATGCACCACGACAACTGGCTGTTCACCCTCCCCCTCCAGAATGTTCTGCAGCCATTCAGTGAGATCCCTGACCCTTGCACCAGGGAGGCAACATACCATCCTGGAGTCTCGTTTGCGGCCGCAGAAACGCCTATCTAATCCCCTTACAATTGAATCCCCTATTACTATTGCCCTTCCACTCTTTTTTTCTCCCCTCCTGTGCCGCAGAGCCACCCATGGTGCCATGAACTTGGCTGCTGCTGCCTTCCCCTGATGAGCCATCTCCCCCAAGAGTATCCAAAATGGTATACCTGTTTAGGAGGGAGATGACCACAGAGGACTCCTGCACTACCTGCCTACTGCTATGCTGGCTATTGGCCACCCGTTCCCTTTCTGTCCTCTTACCTTTTACTTGCGGTGTGACCAACTCACTGTACGTGCTATTCACGACTTTCTCAGCATCGTGGATGCTCCAGTATGAATCCAACCGCAGCTCCAATCGTTCAATGCGGTCTGCCAGGAGCTGCAGCTGGACACACTTCCTGCAAACCTAGTCACCAGGGACACCGACCATATCCCTGATCTCCCACATGTTGCAGGTTGAGCAAACCACGGGGCCAATCTCCACTGACATAGCTTACTCCCAAATTAACTCAACTCCCTCACACTATAAAAATCTTTATCCTTTAAACTGTACCTTTACTAATAAATACTGTACCCTTAACTCACAGAACCCTTAACTCACAGAACCCTTAACTCACAGAACCCTTAACTCACAGAACCCTTAACTCACAGAACCCTTAACTCACAGAACCCTTAACTCACTGAACCCTTAACTCACAGAACCCTTAACTCACTGAACCCTTAACTCACTGAACCCTTAACTCACAGAACCCTTAACTCACTGAACCCTTAACTCACAGAACCCTTAACTCACTGAACCCTTAACTCACAGAACCCTTAACTCACAGAACCCTTAACTCACTGAACCCTTAACTCACAGAACCCTTAACTCACAGAACCCTTAACCTGAAAGCAGAAATGCAAACCTGGGGTTGCACCCAATCAGCTGCTTCCTCTGGTCCTCTTCCACCAGACCCCTTCTCTGCAAGTGAGAGGGAACGTTGCAGATTTGGGAAACTCCTCCTCTCGCTCCAACGGCTCCCCGGGCCTCTGTGAAAGCAAGCCCCGCGCTCGATTTTTAACTCACCGCCCAGGTAACTCCTCTCGCTCCAACGGCTCCCCGGGCCTCTGAAAGCAAGCCCCGCGCTCGATTTTTAACTCACCGCCCAGGTAACTCCTCTCGCTCCAATGGCTCCCCGGGCCTCTGTGAAAGCAAGCCCCGCGCTCGATTTTTAACTCACCGCCCAGGTAACTCCTCCTCTCACCAACGGCTCCCTGGGCAGATACATAGTGAGACAGAGATAGAGACAGAAAGACAGACAGAGAGAGAGAGACAGAGAGACAGAGAGAGAGAGACGGAGAGTGAGAGAGGGAGAGAGACAGACTGAGAGAGAAAGAGAAAGATGCATAGAGGCAGAGAGATTGAGAGAGAGAGAGGGAGAGAGGTACAAAGACAGAGAAAGGGGGAGAGACAGAGAGTAAGAGAGAGAGAGACAGAGCAAGAGATAGGGGAGAGAGAGAGACAGACAGTCAGACAGTGAGAGAGAGACAGACAGAGACAGACAGACAGAGAGAGATACAGAAAGAGAGACAGACAGACATACAAAGAGACAGGGAGAAAGAGAGAGAGAGAGAGACATATAGAGAGACTGGGACAGAGAGAGATACAGAGTGAGAGAGCCAGAGGGGGAGAGAAAGACAGACACAGGGAGAGAGACAGACAGAGATAGAGAGAGACAGACGGAGAGAGAGAGAGAGACGGAGGGAGAGAGACAGAGGCAGAGACGGAGAGAGAGACACAGAGAGACAGACACGGAGAGAGAGACATAAAGAGACAGCGACAGGGAAAGAGAAAGAGGGAGAGAGAGTGAGAGAGAGAGAGAGACAAAGAGAGAGAGATGGACAGAGAGAGATGGACAGAGAGAGGGACAGAGAGAGAGTCAGAGGGAGAGAGAGAGGCAGCGAGATAGAGACAGAGAGGGAGAGAGGTACAGAGAGAGAGAAAGAGACAGACAGAGGGAGAGAGAGACAGAGAGAGACAGACAGAGAGAGTCAGAGAGAGTGAAACAGACAGAGAGAGACAGGGAGGGAGAGAGAGAGGGAGAGATTGAGAGAGACAGGGAGAGATAGAGAGAGAGTCATAGTGAGAGAGACAGAAACAGAGGCACAAGAGCGTGAGAGACAGAGAGACAAAGAGACAGAGGGAAAGAGAGACATGAACAGAGAGAGCGACAGAGACAATGAGAGAGACAGAGAGAGAGGTACAGACAGAGACAGAAAGAAAGAGGTGGGAGACAGAGAGAGGGAGACAGGGAGATACGGAGACAGAGAACGAGCAAGAAGAAGAGACAGAGAGGGAGAGAGACAGAGCGGGAGAGAGACAGACAGGAGAGAGAGAGATAGAAGAGACAGAGAGAGAGAGAAGTGAGACAGAGGGTCAGAGAGAGACAAACAGACAGGGGGAGAGAGAGAGAGAGAGAGGTCGATAGAAATAGAGAGACAGACACGGGGAGGGAGGGAGACAGTGAGGCAGAGAGAGAGAGGCTAAAACAGGCACGGAGAGAGAGAGAGGGAGAGAGTTGTGAGAGAGAGAGAGAGAGAGAGAGGGATAGAGATACGCAGAGGGAGAGAGATATACAAAGAGAGAGAGGCAGAGAGATAGAGGGAGAGAGAGGTACAGAGACAGAGAGAGAGAAAGAGAGGCAGACAGAGGGAGGGAGACAGAGAGAGACGGAGAGAGAGAGAGAGAGACGGAGAGACGGAGAGAGATAGTGAGAAAGAGAGAGAGAGACAGATAGAGAGATGGAGAGAGACAGAGAGACTCGGACAGATAGAGACCATGAGAGATAGAGGCACAGAGAGAGACAGTGCGAGATGGGGAGAGTGAGAAACAGAGAGAGTGAGAGACAGAGAGGCGCACGGTATTGGGGTTTCAGTATTGATGTGGATAGAGAACTGGCTGGCAGACAGGAAGCAAAGAGTAGGAGTAAACGCGTCCTTTTCAGAACGGCAGGCAGTGACTAGTGGGGTACCGCAAGGCTCAGTGCTGGGACCCCAGCTATTTACAATATATATTAATGATTTGGACGAGGGAATTGAATGCAACATCTCCATGTTTGTAGGTATGTTGCAAAGCCTACCTGAAGCGTCGCTGAAAATCTGTCGCTGCGGGTGTGCGCGATTTTGGCGCCGTTTAGAGGGGGCGGGTTTAAAACGCGATTTTCTCTAGGCTGTTCAAATCGAAGATGTTCAGCCTAGTTAATTATTAACGAAAAATCGCTGAAAGACCCCGTCGCAAAAGCTATTATTAGTTTTAAAGGCCTTGAATAATAGTTATAGTAGTTTAAAAATCAATCTCTAAACCCGCGACCACCAGCAACCGCAGGGTCTCATAAAGCAAACATCTGAAGGTAGGCTGTATATTTTTACATAAAAAAGGGCTTCTAAAGATTCCTTTATACAAACTTTAATATTGCGAGTAACTCATTTTGGGCCCATTATATCCCGTAGTATTTTTCTCGGCATTTGGGGGCACAAATCTACCGCAATGTGAACGTTCTAAACCAGCGCGTTCCACAGGGACCCACTAGAAAGCTGATTTAAATGGGCATTTATTTACAGCAATTGAACACTAAATTCCTTCCATTTGGCCTATAAATTAATGTAAATGAGATTTAAAAATCATGTTTTATTGTGAATTATTTGTGAATATTATTTGGACATTTAGGCTATTTAAAAATGTTAATCATTTATTAAGAAATGGATAGACGTTTAGATCTAGTAATTGAAGTCTGAAATTAGCTACAATTAGGTAACTAACTAATTATATGCTTTAATTTCAGGTCATCCAAGTAAGATTATTTTATATTTGTTTCAGAATGCTTCAATCTATGATAACTGAAATTTTCATTCAGTTCTCTTAATTTTTAAGAAAGTTATGGGCTTTTGACTGTTCACGATCACAGCTTTTTTGTTATGTCCATAGAAAATCAATAGGGAACAAGATGCTCATTTCCGAGTATGAAAATGGCCATAACTTTTTAAATACTTGAGATATGAAAGTGAATTAGGTGTCAAATTAAACTTATTTTTATGCTTTATCTGATGGGATAAATTGCAGACTTGATTTTTAAAATCTCAAAATTTTGTAACATTGCTAAAGTTTGCGGATGACACGAAGCTGGGGGGCAGTGTTAGCTGTGAGGAGGATGCTAGGAGGCTGCAAGGTGACTTGGATAGGTTGGGTGAGTGGGCAAATGCATGGCAGATGCAGTATAATGTGGATAAATGTGAGGTTATCCACTTTGGTGGCAAGAACAGGAAAGTTATCTGAATGGTGGTCGATTAGGAAAATGGGAGATGCAACGAGACCTGGGTGTCATGGTACACCAGTCATTGAAAGTAGGCATGCAGGTGCAGCAGGCAGTGAAGAAAGCGAATGGTATGTTAGCATTCATAGCAAAAGGATTTGAGTATAAGAGCAGGGAGGTTCTACTGCAGTTGCACAGGGTCTTGGTGAGACCACACCTGGAGTATTGCGTACAGTTTTGGTCTCCTGATCTGAGGAAATACATTCTTGCCATAGAGGGAGTACAGAGAAGGTTCACCAGACTGATTCCTGGGATGGCAGGACTTTCATATGAAGAAAGACGGGATAGACTCAGCTTGTACACGCTAGAATTTAGAAGATTGAGGGGGGATCTTATAGAAACTTACAAAATTCTTTAGGGGTTGGACAGGCTAGATGCAGGAAGATTATTCCCGATGTTGAGGAAGTCCAGAACAAGGGGTCACAGTTTAAGGATAAGAGGGAAGTCTTTTAGGACTGGTGAGAAAATAATTTTTTACACAGAGAGTGGTGAATCTATGGAATTCTCTGCCACAGAAGGTAGGGTTTCGGCCCGAAACGTTGCCTATTTCCTTCGCTCTATAGATGCTGCTGCACCCGCTGAGTTTCTCCAGCTTTTTTGTGTACCTTCAATTTTCCAGCATCTGCAGATCCTTCTTAAACACAGGTAAGTTGAGGCCAGTTCATTGGCTATATTTAAGAGGGAGTTAAATGTGGCCCTTGTGGCTAAAGTGATCAGGGGGTATGGAGAGGTATGGGATAATTTATAGACCTCCAAATAGCTGTGACGCTGTTAGTCAGAAGATAAATCTGCAAATAGTTGACGCATGTAAAAAGGGAACTGCTGTAATCATGGGGGACTTCAATTTTCATATTAATTGGGCAAACCAAACTGGGCAGGGTAGACTAGAGGAAGAGTTTATAGAATGTATTAGAGACGGGTTCCTAGAACAGTATGTCACAGAACCGACAAGGGGGGAGGCAATCTTGGATCTGGTCCTGTGTAATGAAGCAGGATTAATTAAAAATGTCATAGTTAGGGACTCGTTGGGAACAAGTGACCACAATATGGTCGAATTCCATATTCAAATATAAGGGGAGCAGGTTGAAACTCAGGCTAGGGTGCTTAGTCTAAATAAGGGGGATTATGAAGGTATGAGGACTGAACTGATCAAAGTTGACTGGGATAGCAGACTCAAGAATAAGACGGTACATGAGCAGTGGTGTACGTTTAAGGATCTACTGTATAACCTTCAAGAAAAATTTATTCCTATGAAGAAAAAAAGGGGTAAGGGTAAGAACAGTCAGCCATGGCTCAGTAAAACTATAAAGGATAGTATTCGGCTGAAGGCAAGGGCATATAAGGTAGCCAGAGATAGTGGGAGGGTAGAGGATTGGGAAGCATTTAAAGGTCAGCAAAAAATAACTAAGAGATTAATTAAGACGGGGAAAATAGACTATGAAAGGAATTTAGCGAACAACATAAAAACTAATAGTAAGAGTTTTTATAGCTATATAAAAAGAAAAAGGGTGGCTAAGGTGAACGTTGGTCCATTGGAGGGTGAGACTGGAGAGTTGTTGGTGGGGAACATGGAAATGGCAAAGGCATTAAACGAGTATTTTGTATCAGTCTTCACCATAGAAGACACAAAAAATATTCCAACGCTGGATAAACAGGGGGCGGTAGGAATGGAGGAGCTAAATACTATTAAGATCACCAAGGAGGTGGTATTAGGGAAATTAATGAGACTGAAGGAGGATAAATCCCCTGGGCCTGATGGATTACATCCAAGGGTCTTGAGGGAGATAGCGGTGGGGATTGTGGATGCATTGGTGATAATTTTCCAAAACTCCCTGGAGGCAGGAACGGTCCCAGTGGATTGGAAAATGGCCAATGTAACACCTATATTTAAAAAAGGAAGTAAACAGAAGGCGGGTAACTATAGACCGGTTAGTCTAACATCGGTGGTGGGTAAAATGTTAGAGACAATTATTAAAGAAACACTAACGGGGCACTTGGATAAACATGACTTCATCGGACAGAACCAGCATGGTTTTGTGAAGGGGAAGTCCTGTTTAAACGAATCTGCTCGAATTCTTTGAGGAAGTAACAACCCGGGTGGATAAAGGGGAACCGGTGGATGTGGTATACTTGGACTTCCAAAAGGCTTTTGACAAGGTGCCACATAAGAGACTATTGCTAAAAATAAAAAATTATGGGATTGGGGGTAATATATTAGCATGGGTAGAGGATTGGCTAACAAATAGGAAGCAGAGAGTGGGGATAAATGGTTCATACTCGGGATGGCAACCGGTAACTAGCGGGGTTCCGCAAGGGTCGGTGCTGGGACCCCAGTTGTTCACAATTTATATAAATGATTTGGAGGAGGGAACCAAGTGTAATATATCAAAATTTGCGGACGATACAAAAATGGGAGGAAAAGTAGGGGATGAGGAGGATAGGAAGAGTCTGCAAAAGGATATAGATAAGCTAGGTGAGTGGGCAACAACTTGGCAGATGAAATTTAATACTAATAAATGTGAAGTCATTCACTTTGGGGAAAAAAAATGATAGGGCAAGTTATTTTCTAAATGAGGAGGAGCTGCGTTGTAATGCAACGCAAAGGGATCTAGGGGTATTAGTACATGAATCACTAAAAGTTAGTATGCAGGTGCAGCAAGCAATTAGGAAGGCCAATGGAGTTTTGGCCTTTATTGCTAGGGGGATTGAGTATAAAAACACGGAGGTCTTGCTGCAGCTGTACACAGTATTAGTGAGACCACATTTGGAATACTGTGTACAGTTCTGGGGTCCATACTTAAGAAAGGATGTACTAGCCCTGGAGGCAGTGCAGCGAAGGTTTACAAGATTAATTCCTGCAATGAGGGGATTGACATATGAGGAAAGGTTAAGTAGGCTGGAACTCTACTCTTTGGAGTTTAGAAGAATGAGAGGCGATCTCATTGAAACATATAAGATCGTGAGGGGCCTTGATCGGGTGGATGCACCGAGGATGTTCCCAATGATCGGGGAAACTAGAACTAGGGGACATAGTTGCAGAATAAGGGGGGGCTCTTTTAAAACTGAGATGAGGAAGAACTTCTTCACCCAGAGGGTGGTTAATTTATGGAATTCACTGCCCCAGGGAGCAGTGGAAGCAGAAACGTTAAATATATTTAAATCTAAATAGATGGTTTTTTAGCTGCCAAGGGGATAAGGGGCTACGGGGAGAGGGCAGGGATATGGACCTAGGTATGGTTAGTATAGTAAGACCTGAGTGATCTCCTGGACAAGTGTCGATCGCCTGGATTGGGGCGGAGAGGAATTTCCCGGATTTTTTTCCTGAATTGGACCTGGGTTTTTATCCGTTTTTTTGCCTCCCCCAGGAGATCACGAGGTTCTTGGGGTGGAGAGGGGTGATAGCGGTATAAAGGGGGAGGGTAGTGTCTTGTGTTCTGTGTCTTGTGTCTACTGTTTGTGGGTAAGTGTGTCTGTTTAGTGTTCAGCCATGAGCGAATGGCGGTGCGGGCTCGACGGACCTGGTGGTCTACTCTCGCACCTACTTTCTATGTTTCTATGTTTCTATGTTACTGTGTTGGATGATCAGCCATGATCATATTGAATGGCGGTGCAGGCTCAAAGGGCCGAATGGCCTACTCCTGCACCTAGTTTCTATGTTTCTATGACAGAGTGCGAGATCGAAAGAGAGAGACAGACACAGAGGGAGGGACAGACAGTGAGGCAGAGAGAGACAGCGAGAAAGATACAGATACAGAGAGAGAGACACAGATACAGAGAGTGAGACAGAGAGGCAGAGAGACAGAGAGAGACAGACGGAGAGACAGAGAGAGAGAGAGAGAGAGAGACGGAGTGAAAGACGGAGAGAGACAGAGTGAAATAGACAATGAGAAAGAGAGAGTGAGAGACAGAGAGACTCAGAGAGAGAGGCTAATTGGGAGAGAGGCACAGAGAGAGAGAGAGTCCAAGAGAGACACAGACAGAGAGAGACAGAGGAAGAGGGACAGAGAGTGAGACAGAGAGAGGGGGAGAGAGAGAGAGAGACGGTGAGAGACAGAGATAGACAAACAGACACAGAGACTCAGAGAGATACAGGCAGAGAGAGAGATAGTGAGAGACGGGGAGGGAGAGAGAGACAGGGAGAGCTAGAGAGACACAGGGGGAGAGAGTCGGAGAGTGAGAGACAGAGAGAGAGGGACAGAGACAGTGAGAGGGAGAGAGGTAGAGAGACAGACAGTGAGAGGGAGAGAGAAGTACAGAGAGAGGGAGACAGAAAGAGAGGGGAGAGCGGGAGAGACAGAGAGACAGACAGAGAGAGGGTGAGAGCGAGAGAGACAGAGAGCGAGCGCGAAGAAGAGAGAGCTAGAGACAGAGAGGGGGAGAGAGACAGACACAGAGGGGGGAGAGATACAGAGAGAGACATACAGACAGGGAGAGAGAGATAAATATCCAGAAGAGAGCACTAAATTTTTGGAATCACCTTAAATCTAGCCCCCCAGATACCCTCCAGTTTAAAGCCCTTCAAACACAAGAGGGGAACCCAGAAAAGAGTTCCCTGTGTCAGTTGGTACTGAGACTAACTACCCCTATTCAGTTAAACCCTATCCAGTTAAACTCTGACCGGCTCCAGATCAATACTGACCCCCAATCACCAGTTAGAGTGAACCAAATTATCAAACAATGTAAAGAAACGTACTTGGAACATTGGGATAAAGAAACCAAAAGCCAAAGCAGATTAGAATGTTATCGTTCCCTAAAAAGAGATTATAAATTGGCAGACTATCTCTCAACAGATAGATAGATAGATAGATAGATAGATAGATAGATAGATAGATAGATAGATAGATAGATAGATAGATAGATAGATAGATAGATAGATAGATAGATAGATAGATAGATAGATAGATAGATAGATAGATAGATAGATAGATAGATATAGATAGATAGATAGATAGCCTTTTATTGTCATTCAGACCGAAGTCTGAACGAAATTGAAGCAGTCATACATACAATACAATACAATAAAAAACAACAATAAACACATATTAACATCCACCACAGTGAGTCCACCCAACATCTCCTCACTGTGATGGAGGCAAAAGTCTTAGGTCTCCAGTCTCTTCCCTCCTCTTCTCCTTCTGCGCTGAGGCGATACCCCCCGGGCGATGTTAAAACCTGTCCCGCGGCTCAAACACCGCGGCCCGGGGTAGTCGAAGCTGCCGCTCACCAGACCTGCTGACGCAGCCGCTGGCCCGCGGCCGAAACCCGGACTCAGGCCACCGCCGCCAGAACACCGTGCAAGCCCGTTCCAGCCCCGGGCCGGATCGCCCTCACGTGAGTGCCGTTACCGTCTCAGCCTCGGGCTGGGCCGCCCCGACTGGGCGCCGCTCCTCCCTCGGGCTGGGCCGCCCCGACTGGGCGCCGCTCCTCCCTCGGGCTGGGCCGCCCCGACCGTGCGCCGCTCCTCCCTCGGGCTGGGCCGCCCCGACTGGGCGCCGCTCCTCCCTCGGGCTGGGCCGCCCCGACCGGGCACCTCTCCTCCCTCGGGCTGGGCCGCCCCGACTGGGCGCCGCTCCTCCCTCGGGCTGGGAACGCCGTACCTCCCCGAGCTCGGCCACTCCGACGGGAGCACCGTTCCTTCCTCGGGCTGGCCGTCCTCACGGTAGCGTCACAGCCCCTCACGGAAGCCCTGTTCCAGCCCCGAGCCGGGCCGTCCTCACGGGAGCGAGCTCAGTGCGAGTCCTGGCGGGCTCTGCCTCCTGAGCCTCGAGGTCGCCAGCTCCGCCATTAGGCCTCAGCGCAGACGGAGGCAGAGAAGGGGAATACGACATAAAAGTCGCATTCCCCCGCAGGGAGAGACAGCAAGCCCCGTTTCAACCCCCCCCCCAAACAAAACCAAAAACCAAAACTAGACTAACCAAAACGAAAATAAACAACCCAAAAAACACAAAACAAACAGGACTGCCGGAGAGCCGCTGCAGCCAGAGCCGCGCCGCCACTAGATGTGACATGAAGACATAAAGCAGAGACAGACCCTCACCAAATACAGGTTAAGTGACCACTATTTGGCAGTTGAAAAAGGAAGACAGAAGAGATTCTGGCAACCAAGAGAAAACAGAATATGCGGCCACTGTTTGACAGATGAGGTTGAAACAGAGGTGCACTTCCTCCTAAAATGCAAAAAAATTGACAAAACAAGAAAGCATACTTTGACAAACTCAGTGTGGCAACCCCTGACTTTAAAGAACTAGATGATACATCAAAACTAAGAATATTCCTTGGCGAAGGAAATACGGCAAATCTTGGTGTTACACTTGGTAACAGCATGCCATAACCTGAGAGACGGTGAATGACCAACATGCACATATGTACGCACACACTAATCGACATTATCTAACACTAAGAAATTAATATTGAATTGCTAAACTTGCTATTGTGTTGTACTGCTTACAGCTGCAAGAACGTGTAGCAATCAATAAAGGGCTATCGGCCTATTGCAAGTTTATGTACAGGGACATATCTATCCATACACTGTATACTTGTATTTATACTTATGCATGTCAAATATGTATGTCATGTTTTATACTTTGGCAATATAACAATGTTTTTTTATCATGCCAATAAAGTTTTTTTAAAAGAGAAAAGAGACAGAGATAGGCATAGAGAGAGAGGAAGAGAGAAAGAGAGAGACAGGCACAGAGAGAAAGTGAGGCAGAGAAAGAGACAGCGAGAGAGATACACGTACAGAGAGAGAGACAGAGAGGTAGAGAGAGACAGATACAGACCGAGAGAGAGGCAGAGAGATAGACAGACAAAGAGAGCGAAAGAGACAGACAGACAAAGGGGAACAGTGAGAAAGAGAGAGATACAGACAGAGAGAGAGACAGAAAGAGAAAGAGAGAGACATATAGAGACAGAGAGAGACAGGGACAGACAGAGAGAGAGAGAGAGAGAGAGGCAGAGAGAGAGAGAGAGAGAGATAGACAGAGAGATAGAGACAAAGAGAGAGATACAGAGAGAGAGACAGAGAGAGAGAGACACAGGGAGTCAGAGAGATACAGAGAGAGATATAGATGGAGAGAGAGAGAGAGAGAAAGAGAGAGAGAGATGAGACAGGGAGTCAGAGACAGAGAGAGGGACACATAGTGAGACAGAGAGAGAGGGAGACAGAGAGAGAGAGACATACAGAGAGACAGACAGACACTGAAAGAGAGAGTGAGAGACATAGAGAGAGAGAGATGGGGAGAGAGACAGAGTGAGAGACTGAGAAAGAGAGAGTGAGAGAGAGAGGCAGAGAGAGAGAGACAGGGGGAGAGAGAGACGGAGAGAGAGAGATGGAGAGAGAGAGAGGGAGAGAGACAGTGAGAAAGAGAGTGAGAGAGATGGAGAGAGACAGAGAGAGATACAGAGAGAGATACAGAGAAAGACAGGGACAGAAAGAGACAGACACAGAGGGAGAGAGGCAGAGAGAGAGACAGAGATACAGTGAGACCGAGAGAGAGGCAGAGAGAGAGAGGGAGAGACAGAGAGAGACACACACACACACAGGGAGAAAGAGAGAGAGGCACAGAGGGAGAGAGAGAGAGGCAGTGACAGAGAGACAGACAGACAGAGAGAGAGAGAGGAGGTATCCATGCACTGTATACTTGTATTTATACTTATGCATCTTAAATATGTATGTCATGTTTTATACTTTGGCAATATAACAATGTTTTTATCATGCCAATAAAGTTTTAAAATTGAGAGTGACAGAGGGAGAGAGAAAGGGAGCGAGAGAGAGTGAGAGACAGAGATAGAGATAGAGAGAGAGACAAAGAGAGACAGAGGGAGAGAGAGAGAGAGAGAAAGGCAGAGATAGGGAGAGAGAGACTGAGAGGGAGGGAGAGAGACAGACAGACAGAGAATGAGAGAGACCATGAGAGAGAGACAGTAAGAGGCGGGGAGAGGAAGACAGGGAGAACAAGAGAGAGAGAGAGAGAGAGAGAGAGAGAGAGAGAGAGAGAGAGAGAGAGAGAGAGAGACAGACAGAGAGACAGAGAGAGAGAGAGAGAGAGAGAGAGAGAGATGCAAGAGAGAGAGACAGAGTGAGACAAAGAGAGAGAAAGGGAGAGAGACAGACAGGGACAGATAGAGAGAGAGAGAGCCAGAGAGATGGAGACAGAGAGAGAGAAAGACAGACAGAGACAGTGAGAGAGACAGAGAGGGAGGGAGAGGTACAGAGACCGAAAGAGAGGGGAGAGAGAGAGAGAGACATAGAGACAGAGAGAGGGTGAGAGAGACAGAGAGGGAGAGAGAGATACAGACAGAGCGAGCGAGAAGAGAGAGAGGGAGAGAGACAGACACAGAGGGGGGGAGAGAGAGAGATACAGAGAGACAGATGGAGAGAGACAGTGAGAAAGAGAGTGAGAGACAGGGTGAGAGAGACGGGGTGAGAGAGACAGAGAGAGATAGATACAGAGAAAGAGGGACAGAAAGAGAGAGATACAGAGTTAGACAGAGAGAGGCAGAGAGGGAGAGACAGAGAGAGAGACAGACACACGGAGAAAGAGAGGCACAGAGGGAGAGAGAGAGAGTGACAGTGACAGACAGACTGAGACAGAGAGAAAGAGAGAGAGAGAGAGCGAGAAACAGTGAGACAGATATAGAGATAGAGAGAAATGCAAGAGAGAGACAGAGACAAAGAGAGAGAGAGAGAGACAGACAGACAGACAGACAGACAGAGACAGAAAAAGAAAGAGTGACAGACAAGAGGGAGAGAGAGATGCAGATAGAGACAGAGAGGCAGAGAGAGGCAGAGAGTCAGACAGACAGACATAGAGACCATGAGAGGGAGACAGAGGCGGGGAGAGAGAGGGACAGGGAGAAAGAGAGACAGAGAGAGAGAGAGAGACAGACAGAGAGAGACAAGAGAGTGAGAGGCAGAGAGTGAGACAAAGAGAGACCGAGAGGCAGAGAGATAGAGACAGAGAGAGACAGAGGGAGAGAGAAAGATGGTGAAAGAGAGAGAGAAAGACGGTGAGAGAGAGAGAAAGACAGATACAGAGGGAGCGAGAGGCAGAGAGGGAGGGACTGAGAAAGAGAGAGACAGAGAGAGAGATATACAGCGAGAGAGATACAGAGACAGAGAGAGACAGAGATACCGAGTGAGAGAGAGGCAGAGAGAGAGGGAGAGAGAGACACGGAGAGAGAAAGAGAGAGAGACCGACACAGAGGGAGAGACAGAGAGAGAGATACAGACAGACAGAGAGACATGTAGGTATCTCATGTTTTATACTTTGGCAATACAACAATGTTACAGGGTTACAGGGATTCCTTTATTGTCATTCAGACCGAAGTCTGAACGAAATTTCGTGCCTGCAGTCATACATACATACAATACAATAAAAAACAGCAATAAACACATATTAACATCCACCACAGTGAGTCCACATAGCACCTCCTCACTGTGATGGAGGCAAAAGTCTTAGGGCTGCAGTCTCTTCCCTCCTCTTCTCCCTCTGCGCTGAGGCGATACCCCACCGGGCGATGTTAAAAACAGTCCCGCGGCTCAATCACCGCGGCCCGGGGTGGTCGAAGCTGCTGTCCACCAGTCCTGCTGACGCAGCCGCTGGCTCGCGGCTGAACCCCGGACTCGGGTCACCGCCGCCAGAACGCCGTCCCAGCCACCGGAGCACCGTTCCAGCCCCGAGCCGGACCGCCCTCACGTGAGTACCGCCACCGTCTCAGCCTCGTGCCAGGCCGCCCCGACATGGACGCGGCTCCTCCCTCGGGCTGGGCTGTCCCGACATGGGCACCGCTTCTCCCTCGGGCTGGGCCGCCCCGACTGGGCGCCGCTCCTCCCTCGGGCTGGGAGCGCCGTACCTCCCCGAGCTCGGCCACTCCGACGGGAGCACCGTTCCTCCCTCGTGCTGGCCGCCCTCACGGGATCGTCACAGTCCCTCACGGAAGCCCTGTTCCAGCCCCGAGCCGGACCGTCGTCACGTCAGCGAGCTCAGGGCGAGTCCTGGCGGGCTCTGCCTCCTGAGCCTCGGGGTCACCAGCTCCGCCATTAGGCCTCAGCGCAGACGGAGGCAGAGAAGGGGAATACGACAAAAAGGTTGCATTCCCCCGCAGGGAGAGACAGCAAGCCCCGCAGGGAGAGACAGCAAGCCTGTATGGACAGCGATGTATTTTAAAAATGCCAATAAAGTTTTTTAATTGAATTGAAAATTGAGAGAGTGAGAGACAGTGACAGAGAGAGACAGTGACAGAGAGAGCCCGGGTCTCTGGCGGTGAGGCAGCAGCTGTACCACTGTGCCACGTAGAATTATACTAGACTAAGTGGGACCCGTTGAGTCCCAGCATCACACGGGAGGGCTGGTCACCAACGCAATACTCCACCTCTCCATCAATTCCAATATTGCTCGCCATTGGGGGGAGTGTTGGTTGTTGCGGGCCAAAGGTACTGGTTTCCAGAGAGCTAGTATAGGCATTGTGGGCCTAATGGATTCTTGGACTGGCAGCCAACGGTTGCAATGGTTTTAAAAGCCAAGCCAAGGCAAACAATTGGGCAGCAAGCAGCCACCTGACAACCAAAATTCATTTTCTCGACACAAATTTTTTAAACAAAAGGCGAGGTAAACAATTGGTCAGCAAGCAGCCATATAACCACATAACAATTACAGCATGGAAACAGGCCATCTCGGCCCTTCTAGTCCGTGCCGAACACTTATTCTCCCCTAGTCCCATCTACCTGCACTCAGACCATAACCCTCCTTTCCTTTCCCATCCATATAACTATCCAATTTATTTTTAAATGATAAAATCGAACCTGCCTCCACCACCTCCACTGGAAGCTCATTCCACACAGCTACCACACCCCGAGTAAAGAAGTTCCCCCTCATGTTACCCCTAAACATCTGTCCCTTAATTCTCAAGTCATGTCCTCTTGTTTGAATCTTCCCTACTCTCAGTGGGAAAAGCTTATCCACGTCTACTCTGTCTACCCTCTCATCATTTTAAAGACCTCTATCAAGTCCCCCCTTAAACTTCTGCGCTCCAAAGAATAAAGACCTAACTTGTTCAACCTTTCTCTGTAACTTAGTTGTTGAAACCCAGGCAACATTCTAGTAAATCTCCTCTGTACTCTCTCTATTTTGTTGACATCTATCTATCTATCTATCTATCTATCTATCTATCTATCTATCTGTCTGTCTGTCTGTCTGTCTGTCTGTCTGTCTGTCTGTTCTTGACCGGTTTTGGCCATCTGTGCTGCGATTTCCGAGAGAAAGCCGCCACCTACGGCCGTCATTTTTGACCACCTTGCTCAGAGCCCCCCTCCGCCGTATGTGTGCCGAGGATTTTTCCTGTTGATGAAAAATGACAGAGATATTAATGTTTTTACAAAATTCCCCATTCTCTCTGCTGTGCCCGCTGAAGGCAGGGGAAGGGACTATAAAACCAGGAAGTGGTGTGCCTCAATTAGTCTCTGCAAGCTGGAGCTCTGTCAATTAGTCTCTGTCACTCTGAGCTATGAATGACACTGAACAAATGTCTACAGCACTGTGAGTATCCTTAATTTGGTTTGAAAATGAAAATATAGTTAGTTTGAAGTAAAAAAACACTGTCTCCTCTCTCTCTCCCTATCCCTCTCTCTTTCTCTCTCTCTCACCCCCCTCTCCTCTCCCCCACCCTCCTCTCCCCCCCTCCTCCCCCCCTCCTCTCTCCCCCCCCTCCTCTCTCCCCCCTCTCCTCTTTCCCCCCTCTCCTCTCCCCCGCTCCTCTCCCCCCCGCTCCTCTCCCCCCTCTCCCCTCCCCCCTCCTCCTCTCCCCCTCCTCCTCTCCCCCCCTCCTCCTCTCCCCCCTCCTCCTCTTCCCCCCCTCCTCTTCCCCCCCTCTCCCCCCTCTCTCTCCTTCACCCCCTCTCCTCTCCCCCTTCTCCTCTCCCCCTCTCTCCTCTCCCCCCTCTCTCCTCTCCCCCCTCTCTCCTCTCTCCCTCTCCTCTCTCCCCCTCTCCGCTCTCCCCCTCTCCTCTCCCTCCCCCCTCTCCTCTCCCCCCCTCTCCTCTCCCCCCCCCATCTCTCCTCTCCCCCGCTCTCCTCTCCCCACTCTCCTCTCCCCTCTCCTCCTCTCCCCTCTCTCCCCCCTCTCTCCTCTCCCCCTCTCTCCTCTCCCCCTCTCCCTCTCCCCTCTCTCCTCTCCCCTCTCTCCCTCTCCTCCTCCCCCCTTCTCCTCTCCCCCCTCTTGTCTCGTCTCTCTCCCCCTCTCCTCTCCCCCTCTCCTCTCCCCCCCTCCTCTCCCCCCCCTCTCCTCCCTCCTCCCTCCCCCCCCTCTCTCCTCTCACCCCTCTCTCCTCTCCCCCTCTCTCCTCTCCCCCTCTCCTCTCCCCCCTCTCTCCTCTCGCCCCCTCTGCCTCTCTCCCCACTCTCCTCCTCTCTCCCCCTCTCCTCTCCCTCCCCCCCTCTCCGTCTCCCTCCCCCCCTCTCCTCTTTCCCCCCCTCTCTCCTCTCCCCTCTCTCCTCTCCCCCTCGCCTCTCATCCCCCCTTCCTCTCCTCCCCCTCCTCCTCTCCCCTCCCCCCCCTCTCCTCTCTCCCCCCTCTCGTCCTCTCTCCTCCCTCTCCCCCCCCCTCATCCTCCTCCCCCCCTCTTTCCTCTTACCCCCTCCCCTCTCCCTTCTCTCCTCTCTCGCCCCTCTCCTCTCAACCCTCTCCTCTCTCCCTCCCCCCCGTCCCTCCTCTCCTCTCCCCCCTGTCCTCTCCCCTCCTCTCCCCCCTCTCCTCTCCCTTATCCCTCTCATCCCCCCCTCCTCTCCTCTCTTCCCTCTCTCTCGTCTTCCCCTCTCCTCTCATCCCCCCTCGTTCCTCTCATCCCCCTCTCCTCTTCTCCCCCCTCTCCTCTCCCCTCCCCCCTCTCCGCTCTCCCCCCGCTCCTCTCTCCGCCCCCTCCTCTTCCCCCATCTCCCCTCTCCCCCCTCCCGCTCCTCTCCCCCCTCTTCTCTCCTCTTCTCCCGATCTCTCCTCCTCTCCTAGCCCTCCTCCCGCTCCTCTTGACCCTCCCTCTCCTCTCCCTCCCTCCTCCCTCTCCGCTTCACCCCCCTCCTCCTCCCCCTCTGCCTCTCGCCCTCTCCTCCTCCTCTCCCCCTCCCCTCTCCCCCCTGCTCGTCTCCCTCCCCGCTATCCTCTCCCCCTCTCTCTCTCCCTCCACCCATCCCACCCTCCCCTCCCCCCCCTCCTCTCCTCCCCCGCCATCTCCCCTCCATCCCGCTTCCTCCCTCCCTAAACACCCTCCCCTCCACACACCCTACCCTCTTCCCTCCCCCCTCCCTGCTCCCCACCTCTCCCCCTCCACTCATCTCACCCCCTCTCTCTCCCCCTCTCTCTCACCCTCTCTCTCTCCTCCCCCACCTTTCCTCCCTCACCCACCCACCCTCTTATCCTCCTCTCCACCCCCCTATCCCTCTTGCCCCTCTCTCTGTGTCTCTGTCTCTCTCTCTGTCTCTGCCCCTTCTCTCTCTGCCCTCACTCACTTCATTATCCACAACACCACCTATCTTAGTATCATCTGCATACTTACTAATCCAATTTACCACACCATCATCCAGATCATTGATGTACATGACAAACAACAGTGGACCCAACACAGATCCCTGTGGCACCCCACTAGTCACTGGCCTCCAACCTGACAAACAGCCATCCACCATTACTCTCTGGCATCTCCCATTCAGCTACTGTTGAATCCATCTTGCTACTCCACCATTAATACCCAACAATTGAACCTTCTTAACCAACCATCCATGAGGAACCTTGTCAAAGGCCTTACTGAAGTCCATATATACAACATCCACTGCTTTACCCTCATCAATTTCCCGAGTAACCTCTTCAAAAAATTCAAGAAGATTAGTCAAACATGACCTTCCAGGCACAAATCCATGTTGACTGTTCCTAATCAGACCCTGTTTATCCAGATGCTTATATCTATAATCTCTAAGTATCCTTTCCATTAATTTGCCCACCACTGACGTCAAATGAACAGTTCTATAATTGCTAGGTTTACTCTTAGAACCCTTTTTAAACAATGGAACAACATGCGCAGTACGCCAATCCTCCGGCACTATTCCCATTTCTAATGACAATTGAAATATTTCTGTCATAGCCCCTGCTATTTCTACACCGACTTCACTCAATGTCCTAGGGAATATCCTGTCAGGACCTGGAGACTTATCCACTTTTATATTTTTCAAAAGTCAGCATTTCCTCTTCTTTGAATCTCATAGTTTCCATAGATACACTACTTGTTTCCCTTACCTCACAAATTGACACCTGACAACCAAAATTCATTTTGTGAACACAAACTTTTTTAAAAGGCGAGGCAAACAATTGAGCAGCAGCCAGCTGACAACCAAAATTCATTTTGTGAACACAAACTTTATATAAAAAGGCGAGGCAAACAATTGGGCAGCAAGCAGCCATCTGACAACCAAAATTCATTTTGTGAACGCAAACTTTTTTTAACAAAAGGCGAGGCAAACAATTGGGCAGCAAGCAGCCACCTGACAACCAAAATTCATTTTGTGAACACAAACTTATTAAAAAAAAAGTGAGGTAAACAATTGGGCAGCAAGCAGCCACCTGACAACCAAAATTCATGTTCTGGACACAAACTTCATATAAAAAGGCGAGGCAAACAATTGGGCAGCAAGCAGCCACCTGACAACCAAAATTCATTTTCTGAACATAAACTTTTTTTAACAAAAGGCGAGGCAAACAATTGGGCAGCAAGCAGCCACCTGACAACCAAAATCCATTTTGTGAACACAAACTTTTTTTAAAAAAGGCGAGGCAAATAATTGGGCAGCAGCCACTTTACAGCCGCATCGTGGGGACTCACCGTGGAGTGACGTGCGTTCAGTGTTATTCGCAGCTCAGAGAGCGGTGACCCTCTCGCTTCCTGAGTTTTGCAGAGACTGAGTGAGGCACGACACTTCCGGGCTTTATAGTCCCTCCCCTTGATGCCAGCAGGGGGAAGCACACAGAATGGGGAATTTTGTAAAAACATTAATATCTCTCATTTTTCATCCTCCGCGGAGGGGGGCACTTAGCGAGGTGGCCAAAAATGACGGCGGTAGGTGGCGGCGTTCTGTTGGAAATCGCGCCACAGTGGGTCAAAAGCGGTCAAGATCAGAGTTTAAGTAATATAGATAACGGTTTCCTCCGCCATAAACGCACCCAATATGTGCTAGTAATGTCCCGTTTGCCAGCTTGTTGACCCTCTGTGTTCCCCTCCTGCAGGGTTTAGGAGCCGTTGCTGTGGACGGAGAGACACGGACGTGAGCGGCCATTGAGGGCGGCCAGGGCGCCGGTGAGCCCCTCCCCCCCATCTGTTCGGTGTGCGGGCTGAGCTTCGAGGGGCTGAGCTTCGATGGAGGACCACATGACGGAACACAACAAGGAGAAGCGTTATGAGTGTGACGTGTGTGGCAAGGCCTACCAGAAGCCGAGCCGGCTGGAGACCCACCGGCGGGTGCACACGGGAGAAGGTCCCTTCGACTGCTCGGAGTGTGACATGAGCTTCATCCGCTACGACAACCTGCTGCAGCACAACCGCGCGCACACCGTTGAGAGGGCCTTCACCTGCTCCGACTGCGGCATGAGCTTCAAGAGGATGAATGGCCTGAAGGCCCACCGGTGGCTGCACACGGGCGAGAAGCCCTATTGCTGCTTCACCTGCGGCAAGAGCTTTGCCCGGATGTCGGGGCTGCGGGAGCACTGGCGGGTGCACAGCAGTGAACGGCCCTTCACCTGCTCTGACTGCGGCAAAGGCTTCAAGTCTTCCACGGACCTGAAGAGGCACAGGCGCGTGCACACCGGGGAGCGGCCCTACACCTGCAGCGACTGCGGCAAGGGCTTCACCCGCTCCAGCAAGCTGCTGAAGCACCAGCATACCCACAGTGTCGATCGCCCCTGCACCTGCAGAGACTGCGGAGAGGGCTTCACAAAGCGCAATCACCTGCTGAAGCACCAGCGCATCCACACTGGCGAGCGCCCCTTCACCTGTGCCCAGTGTGGCAAGAGCTTCACCCGCTCCAGCAACCTGCTGAGGCACCAGCGCACCCACACCGGCGAGCGCCCCTTCACTTGCGCCCAGTGCGGCAAGAGCTTCAACCGATCCAGTCACCTGCTGGAGCACCAGCGCACCCACACCGGCGAGCACCCCTTCACCTGCGCCCAGTGCGGCAAGGGCTTCTCCCGGTCCAGTAACCTGCTGGAGCACCAGCGCACCCACACTGGCGAGCGCCCCTTCACCTGCGCCTAGTGCGGCAAGGGCTTCACCCACTCCTCCAAGCTGCTGTCCCACCAGCGGGTGCACACTGGCGACCGTCCCTTCCCCAGCCCGGTGTGTGGAGAGCACTTTGCCAGGGGCTCCCACGCCCTGTCTCACCAGCGCGTGCACACCAGTGTCCAGCCCTACGACTGCCCGTACTGCGGTGAGGAGTTTGACAGCTCGCGGGGGTTGCGGCAGCACCGGCGGTCCCACGCCAGCGAGCAGCTGCTCCCACTGTGACAAGAGAGCACGGAGGCTGCAGGAGCACCAGCAGATACACACCAGAGAGAGACCCTTTGTGTGCGCTGAGTGTTCAAGGGTTTCACCCGCATGTCCAGCCTGTGGCAGCACCGGCGTACCCACAGCAGTGAGCGTCCCTTCACCTGCCCGTCCTGTGGTAAGGGCTTCACCCGCCTTGACCACTTGCTGGAGCACTGGCGAGTCCACACCGGCCAGTGCCCCTTCACCTGCCCGCTCTGTGGCAAGGCCTTTGCCCGCTCCGCCAGCCTGCTGGCACACCGCCACGTGGATGGATAGGCGCTGTTTAGGTAAACACAAAATGCTGGAAGGAATGGGTAACGTTTCTGGTCGTTTCTTCAGTCACCCATTCGATCTCTCCAGAGATGCTGCCTGTCCCGCAGAGTTACTCCAACACATTGTGTCCTTTTTGTAAACCAGCATCTGCAGTTGCTGGTTTTTAAACCATTCTGGTTAACCATCTATGCGCCTTCCCCAAAGCCTCCACATCACTCCTGTAATGGAGTGACCAGAACTGTATACAATACTCCAAATGCTATCTGACCAATATCCCTTAAAGCTGCACATATACATTCCTCTCTCCCCTCACCCTCCACTCTCTCCACCCACTCCTACACAAATTCTCTCCACTCCCCCCCTCTCGTGCCCCCCCTCCTCTCTCTCACACACACCCTCTCTCACTCCCTGTCTCTCTCACACACTCCCTCTGTTGCCCCCTCACTCAGATACCCTCTCTCACTCCCTCTCTCTCACACACACTCCCTCTCTATGACACACACACTCCCTCTCTATGACACACACACTCCCTCTCTGTCTTGTTCTCCCTCACATAGATAAATGTGAGGTTATCCACTTTGGTGGGAAAAACAAAGGGGCAGATTATTATCTCAATGGGGTTAGGTTAGGTAAGGGGGAGGTGCAGCGAGACCTGGGCGTCCTTGTACACCAGTCACTGAAAGTTGGTGTGCAGGTACAGCAGGCAGTGAATAAGGCTAATGCAATGTTGGCTTTCACAACAAGTGGATTTTAGTATAGGAGTAAAGAGGTTCTTCTGCAGATGTATAGGGCTCTGGTAAGACCACATCTGGAGTATTGTGTACAGTTTTGGTCTCGTAATTTGAGGAAGAACATGCTTGTGATTGAGGCAGTGCAGCGTAGGTTCACGAGATTAATCCCTGGGACGGCGGGACTGGCATATGAGGAAAGATTGAAAAGATTAGGCTTGTATTCACTGGTGTAGAAACATATAACATTATAAAATGACTGGACAAGCTAGATGCAGGAAAAATGTTCCCAATGTTGGGCGAGTCCAGAACCAGGGGCCACAGTCTTAGAATAAAGGGGAGGCCATTTAAGATTGAGGTGAGAAAAAAACGTTTTCACCCAGAGTGTTGTGAATTTGTGGAGTTCTCTGCCACAGAGGGCAGTGGAGACCAAATCACTGGATGGGTTTAAGAGTTAGATAGAGCTCTAGGGGCTAGTGGAATCAAGGGATATCGGGAGACGGCAGGCACAGGTTATAGATTGGAGATGATTAGCCATGATCACAATGAATGGCGGTGCTGGCTCAAAGGGCCGAATGCCTTCCTCCTGCACCTATTTTCTATGTTTCTATGTTATCCACACACACCTTCTCTCTGTCCCTCTCTCACACATGCACGCACACACGCACTCCCTCTCTTGTTCTCTCACACACACACTCCCTCTCTCACACACACACACCGTCTTTCTCTCACACACACTTCCTCTCACACAAGCACCCCTCTCTTGCTGTCTCTCACACAACCTCTCCCTTGCTCTAGCGCGCACCCTCTCTCTTGCTCTCTCTCACACACTCCCTCTCACACACACTCCCTCTCTCTCACACACACCCTCTATCTTGCCCTCTCACACACTCACTCGCGCTCTCTCACACACACTGTCCCTCTCTCACACACACAACACTCCCCCCTCTCTCTCACAGTCCGTCTCTCACGCTCTCACTCACATACGCACTCTCTCTCACACACACTCACTCACACTCTTACGCACACATGCCGAACACAGCTCGGTTCGCAATAACCAACCTGATCTCCTGGTGGTTCAGCACTTCAACTCCCCCTACCATCCGTAATCCGACCTTTCTGTCCTGGGCCTCCTCCATGGCCAGAGTGAGGACCACTGTAAATTGGAGGAGCAGCACCTCATATTTTGCTTGGGTAGTTTGCACCCCAGCAGTATGAACATTGACTTCTCTAATTTCAGGCAGTCACTACTTTCTCTTCCCCTTCTCAGCTCTCGCTCAGCCCACTGGCTCCACCTCTTCCTTTCTTCTTCCCGCCCCACCCTCAAATCAGTCTGAAGAAGGGTTTCGACCTGAAACGTTGCCTATTTCCTTAGCTCCACAGATGCTGCCTCACCCGCTGACTTTCTGCAGCATTTTTGTCTACCTTCGATTTTCCAGCATCTGCTGTTCTTTCTTCGGCATTTTAAAGTGTTTTTTTAAATAAAGTTTTGACGCATTACGTAACAAATAAAGCAAGTTTATCCTGATCTCACTGTGAGTTTAATTTGGTCAGGTTTGGTTCGTAAATTAAAAATGGAGATTTGCTGAAAAACAGAAAGCAGTCAAATTTAAAAGAGAATTTTCCCAGCAGAATAAAGTCTGGGAAAATCTTGGAAGCAATACAATACAATACAAATTTATTGTCATTTGATCCCCAGTGAGACTCAAACGAAATTTTGTTTCCACAGCCATACAAACAAAAACAATGTCCTACAGACATACACACAATTAAGTTCACACAAACATCCATCACAGTGAACCCACTGTGATGGAAGGCAAAAGTCTTTTCTCTCCCCTGCTCTCCATGTCTCTCCCGATGTCGAAGCCCCAGGCGGACGATGATAAGTTCAACGGCCATTTTAGGCCGTGCCGGGCGATTTACGGCCCCGCTCCCGGTCTAGAAGTCTCGAAGTTGGAGCCCCCGGCGGGCGCTGGAATGTCCCACGGCCACGAAGCCGTGCCGGGTGATGTACTTCCCCGCTCCGGGTCGTTCCAAACCCCGCGACACGGGCTGGAGAAGTCGCGTTGCGGGAGCCTCCGAGCCCCAGGAGTCGAGTCGCAGCAGCGAGTCACCACCGCTCCCCACGTTCCGAGGCCGGCCAGCCCCACGATGGTGAGTAGTCCGCACCTCCGCAGTCTCTCGAGCCCCCGGGTCGTTCAGGTTGGAGGCCGCTCCACGGTGCTAGGCCCCAACGACAACGGAGACCCGACAGGGAAAAGGTCGGGTCTCCCGGACAGGGAAGAGATTTTAAACGGTTTCCCCCGCCCCCCACATATACACATTTAAAAACCAGTATTAAAAAACACCAAACACTACATTTAACTAGACAAAAAATAAAAAAAAAGACAGACAGGCTGTAGGAGCCGCTGCAACGAGTCGCGCCGCCACCAGGAAGCTTGGTTTATACTAATCATTGAAACAATGTATTAACAATGTATTAACATAGAGATGTATTGTCTGGGCACAGCACCATATTAGATATGTCTGAACTGCCTGTCCCAGCTAAGGACAAGGTAATGGCTTTCATCCAAGTCTTACAAGCTTGTTTTAGTTCGCAGACGGATGCCCATTCTGGAACCAAGATGGAAGTCATTTGAAAACAAAATGTCCTTCCGGAATAGGCAGCTGTACTGAAGCTATGCCAAGATTTGAGAATAATCAGATTTAGAAGGTGTGTTTTATTGATAAGAAAATGTATAATTACACTAACTTTCCTTTGTTCTTTGAGTGGACCCCGAGAAGCACTGAGCAACGTGTGTGCTCTTTGTAGAGCTCGCCACTCCCGTTTGGCAAATTGATTAAAAGTTTGCTTTGGTTTACTTTTAACAATTTTGTTGCTGTCTGCTTTCTTTAAGAGACGAACTTTGACAACTGTGCTCTTTGGAATTCTGACGAATTCAGGTTGTGCTATCAATAATGAAAGAAAATGCCAACCATCTCCAGAAATGATAAGAAATTATTCTCGCCTCTATGCATATCTGTAGCCGTAGTGCAGTCGGACACCTCCTCACTACTTCAAAGATAGTTCCTGCACTTGCCTATATCGTTTGGTGTGTAGCGGCTGAAACACAGCGGCGGGGGGAGGGGGGGGGGGGGGGTGAATTACCCCGGTGTGTGTGTCGGGGGTTATGGCCGCGTGTGTCCGCTGGCCCCGCTCTACCTGGCCCCGTGTGTGAGTACGCCGCCGTCCCACAGCCCGTGACAGTGCGGCGGGAGCCAGCTTGGGGAATAAGGGATGGGAGATATCCAGCTTGTGGGAGTAAGGGGAATGGGAGGTAGCCAGCGTGGTGGAGTTAAGGATGGGAGGTGTCGTGGTTTCCAATACTCAAAATTAACTCAGGCAATGTGGAGAATTCTTCAGAAGAAGTTTAAACTTGTATTTGCAAACAAGAGTTGGATCCCCCACGTCATCAGTCCGCGTGGAGCTCTCTGAGCCACATACAAAGGATCATCTCTTTTTATACCATGTCCAACTCTGCATGCCCCACCCCTGTTACATTTCCATATCCAATCATTTGCCAACATTCCCTCATCATCAGCCAATCACTTGCTCCCACTTATCTCCTCCTTCACAGTATTTTTCCATGCTTACAATATTTAAAGTCACATGACTCCCTTGTTATGGCCTCTGTCAGCCATGTGCTCTTGACTTCTTTGTTCAGTCGTCTCATTGTAACAAAGTGAAATCAAAGAAAAGTGGACTCAATTCCCAGAACCCACCTCAAAATATAAGAGATACAGTGGTCACTCATTTTATATACACAAGACCCATTGTACCCATTAGACTCTGTACGTCTCAGGGAAGAATGTTATCTCTTAACCTATAAACCTAAATCCAGGGTCCTAATGGTTATAATCCTTTCAAACACAACGTACCTCACCCCCAGAGCACAGATGGTTGTATTACACATCACATAGTTCGAATATAATTAACTATGTATTATAAACCTGAAAAGTATAAATTGCTTTATTTTTGTAAAATCTACAAAGATTTTTAAGCTGATTCCAAACACACACCTCCTATCTCCAATCACACAGGGTCGTATAAATGTCACACTTGATAAATGATAATTGCTTCTTGGCTAGCTCACACACCCTTCTTGTTATCTCTAGGGGATGGAATTCCAAACTCATCCTTGGGTCTCTTTATGACTCCTCACCAACAGCATTACAGATTAAATGAAATGTTACAGCTGCAGACACCACTATCACTATCTCAGAGTATAGCCACCTCTGTTTTTATAAACATAATAAATCCAACATACAAAGGTCACATAACCCTCACCTGAACACCTTTCACTTCTTATCTCTTGTCTCAACATGAGTATAATTCGACGTAGCAAACTTAATACAGAATCCATTATTATTCCAGCCTTGTTGTCTTGGGCGTATAAACAGTCATAAATCCTGAGCCATGTCATTACAACACTTCACAAGAATGTGACATCGAGAAAGAGCAAATGGCCTGTGAACAAATGGCCTGTGACCTGAGAACGGGCCCCACTGACAAACTACTTTTTAAAATATAACTTATTTTCAATACAAGATTATACATAGAAAATAGGTGCAGGAGTAGACCATTCGGCCCTTCCAGCCTGCACCGCCATTCAATATGATCATGGCTGATCATTCAACTCTGTATCGTGTACCCTGCCTTCTCTCCATACCCCCTGATCACTTTAGCCACAAGGGCCACATCTAACTCCCTCTTAAATATAGCCAATGAACTGGCCTCATCTACCTTCTGTGGCAGAGAATTCCAGAGATTCACCACTCTGTGTGAAAAATGTTTTTCTCATCTCGGTCCTAAAAGATGTCCCCCTTATCCTTAAACTGTGACCCCTTGTTCTGGACTTCCCCAACATCGGGAACAAACTTCCTGCATCTAGCCTGTCCAACCCCTTAAGAATTTTATAAGTTTCTATAAGATCCCTCCTCAATCATCTAAATTCTAGCGAGTACAAACCGAGTCTATCCAGTCTTTCTTCATATGAAAGTCCTGACATCCCAGGAATCAGTCTGGTGAACCTTCTCTGTACTCCCTCTATGGCAAGAATGTCTTTCCTCAGATTTGGAGACCAAAACTGTACGCAATACTCCAGGTGTGGTCTCACCAAGACCCTATACAACTGCAGTAGAACCTCCCTGCTCCTATACTCAAATCCTTTTGCTATGAATGCTAACATACCATTTGCTTTCTTCACTGCCTGCTGCACCTGCATGCCTACCTGTAATGACTGGTGTACCATGACACCCAGGTCTTGTTGCATCTCCTCTTTTCCTAATCGGCCACCATTCAGATAAGAGTCTACTTTCCTGTTTTTGCCACCAAAGTGGATAACCTCACATTTATCCACATTATACTGCATCTGCCATGCATTTGCCCACTCGCCCAGCCTATCCAAGTCACCTTGCAGCCTCCTAGCATCCTCCTCACTGCTAACACTGCCCCCCAGCTTTGTGTCATCCGCAAACTTGGAGATGTTGCATTCAATTCCCTCATCCAAATCATTAATATATATTGAAATTGCTGGGGTCCCAACACTGAGCCTTGTCACTCCACTAGTCACTGCCTACCATTGTGAAAAGGACCCGTTTACTCCTACTCCTTGCTTCCTGTCTGCCAGCCAGTTCTCTATCCACATCAATACTGAACCCACAATACCGTGTGCTTTAAGTTTTTATACTAATCTCTTATGTGGGACCTTGTCGAAAGCCTTCTGAAAGTCCAGATATAACACATCCACTGGTTCTCCCTTAGCCACTCTTCTAGTTACATCCTCGAAAAATTCTATAAGATTCGTCAGACATGATTTACCTTTCGTAAATCCATGCTGACTTTATCCAATGATTTCACCACTTTCCAAATGTGCTGCTATCCCATCTTTAATAACTGAATCTAGCAGTTTCCCCACTACCGACATTAGACTAACTGCTCTGTAATTCCCCGTTTTCTCTCTCCCTCCCTTTTTAAAAAGTGGGGTTACATTAGCTCCCCTCCAATCCTCAGGAACTACTCCAGAATCTAAAGAGTTTTGAAAAATTGTCACTACTGCATCCACTATTTCTGGGGCTACTTCCTTAAGTACTCTGGGATGCAGCCTATCTAGTCCTGGGGATTTTTCGGCCTTTAATCCATTCAATTTACTTAACACCACTTCCCGGCCAACCTGGTTTCGCTCAGTTCCTCCATCTCATTTGACGGAGAGAGAGATAGTGTGAGAGAGAGAGAGAGAGACAAAGAGAGAGAGACGGACAGAGAGAGAGTCAGAGGGAGAGAGAGGCAGCGAGATAGAGACAGAGAGGGAGAGAGGTATATATATATATATATATATATATATATATATAGATATATAGAGAGAGAGAGAGAGAGAGAGAGAGTGAGAGAGAGAGAGAGAGAGAGAGAGAGAGAGAGAGAGAGAGAGAGAGAGAGAGAGAAAGAGAGACAGACAGAGAGAGAGACAGATAGAGAGACAGAGAGAATGGCCTGAGAGCCGTTTGAGAGGTTCCTCCATCTCATTTAACCCCCGGTCTCTTGCTATTTCCGGCAGATTATTTATGTCTTCCCTAGTGAAGACAGAACCAAAGTATTTATTCAATTGGTCTTCCATGTCCTTGTTCCCCATGATCAATTCACCTGTTTCTGACTGCAAGGGACCTACATTTGCTTGAACTAATCTTTTTCTCTTCACATATCTATAAAAACTTTTGCAGTCAGTTTTTTATGTTCCCTACCAGTTTTCTTTCATAATCTATTTTCCCTTTCCTAATTAAGCCCTTTGTCCTCCTCTGCTGGACTGTGAATTTCTCCCAGTCCTCTGGTAGGCTGCTTTTTCTGGCTAATTTGTATGATTCATCTTTTGTTTTGATACTATCCCTGATTTCCCTTGTTATCCACGGATGCACTACCTTCCCTGATTTATTTTTTTGCCTATCTGGGATGAACAATTGTTGTAGTTCATCCATGCAGTCTTTAAATGCCTTCCATTGCATATCCAGTCAACCCATTAAGAATCAATTGCCAGTCTATCTTGGCCAATTCACGTCTCATACCCTCAAAGTTACCTTTCTTTAAGTTCAGGACCCTTGTTTCTGAATTGACAATGTCACTCTCCATCCTAATGAAGAACTCAACCATATTATAGTCACTCTTGCCCAAGAGGCCACGCACAACAAGACTGCTAACTAACCCTTCCTCATTATGCAATACCCAGTCTAGAATAGCCTGCTCTCTCGTTGGTTCCTCGACATGTTGGTTTAGAAAACTATCCCACATACATTACAAGAAATCCTCTTCGTCGTCACCCATTACACCTGTTTTACCTTTGTTGCACGCATTTCTAATTTCCTGTTTGATGCCATCCCCAACTCCACTACTACTGTTAGGTGGCCTGTACACAACTCCCACTAGCGTTTTCTGCCCCTTAGTGTTTCGCAGCTCTACCCATATTGATTCCACATCCTCCAAGCTAATGTCCTTCCTTTCTATTGCGTTAATCTGCTCTCTAACCAGCAACGCTACCCCACCTCCTTTTCCTTTCGGGATGACAGATGGCACAATGGGCTAAGTGTTCGGCTGGCGACCGGAAGGTAGCCGGTTCGAATCCCGCTTGGAGTGCATACTGTCGTTGTGTCCTTGGGCAAGACACTTCACCCACCTTTGCCTGTGTGTGAATGTGTGTGAGTGATTGGTGGTGGTCGGAGGGGCCGTAGGCGCAGATTAGCAGCCACGCTTCCGTCAGTCTGCCCCAGGGCAGCTGTGGCTACAGAAGTAGCTCACCACCACCGAGTGTGACTGAGGAATGTATGAATAATGCGATGTAAAGCGCCTTGAGTATTCTAGAAAGGCGCTATATAAATCCCATCCATTATTATTATTATTATCCCTCCTGAATATTGAATATCCCTGGATGTTCTGCTCCCAGCCTTGGTCACCCTGGTGCCATGTCTCCGTGATCCCAACTATATCACAGTCATTAATAGCTATCTGCACATGCAACTCATCCACCTTATTACGAATGCTCCTTGCATTGAGACACAAAGCCTTCAGGCTTGTTTTTACAACACTCTTACCCCTTATACAATTATGTTGAAAAGTGTCCCTTTTTGATTTTTGCCCTGGATTTGGCTGCCTGCCACTTTTCACCTTGCAACCTATTGCTTCTACCCTCATTTTACACCCCTCTGTCTCTTCGCTCACACATTTAAGAAACCCTTTCCCTTTAACTCCATCCTCGACTATCCCATTTGACACCTCACCCCCCCTTATTCAGTTTAAAACCACCCGTGTAGCAGTGGCAAACCTGCCTGCCAGAATGCTGGTCCCCCACATGTTAAGATGCAATCCGTCCCTTTTGTACAGTTCCCCCTTACTCCAAAACAGATCCCAGTGATCTAAGAATATAAATCCCTGCCCCATGCACCAGTTCCTCGGCCACACTTTCAGGTCCCGTATCTCCCTGTTCCTGCTCTCGCCAGCACGAGGAACTGGAAGCAAACCGGAGATAACAACTTTGAAGGTCCTGCTTTTCTTCATTTTTACGAGCTCTCCAAAGTCACGCTGCAGAATATTAATCCCCTTCTTTCCGACATCGTTTGTGCCGACATGCACTACTACTTCGGGCTGTTCACCTTCGCCCTTGACGATTTTCTGCACTCTGTCCGTGACATCCTGGATCCTGGCACCAGGAAGGCAGCACACCTTCCTCGAATCCCATCTGTTGCCGCAGAAACCCCTGTCTGTACCTCTCACAATGGAGTCTCCCACAAAAATGGCGTTGCCTGACGTTGGCCTATTTGGGTTTGGCTCAACAGCCCTATTTGCTTCGCAAGCCAGTCCGCCGCTCAGTGTAATAACATCTTCTGTCCCGACAGCTTCTAACTGGGCGAACCTGTTCACAAGAGGTACAACACCCGGGGACGTTTGCATTCCATGCTTCCCTCCCTTTCTCACCATCACCCACCTTCTCTCTTCCAGTACCTTAGGTGTAACAATCTTACTGTAGGACTTGTCGAGGAACGACTCAGTTTCTCGGATGAACCTGAGGTCATGCACTTGCTTCTCCAGTTCCCCAACACGGCCCTTCAGGAACTGTACCTGGATGCACTTCTCACATTTGTAGCAGCCAGAGGCACCAGCAGTGTCCTTGATCTCCCACATACTGCAAGCATCACACTGAATCAGCTTGCCTGACCTCCATATTTCGTCTCTCCCTCTCCTCAGCCTCCTCGCCGAAGGCTCTCGAGCCAACTACTGAGCTTCCAGTGGAAGTGGTGGAGGCAGGTTCGATTTTATCATTTAAAAATAAATTGGATGGGTATATGGACGGGAAAGGGATGGAGGGTTATGATCTGAGTGCAGGTAGATGGGACTAGGGAAGAATAAGTGTTCGGCACGGACTAGAAGGGCCGAGATGGCCTGTTTCCGTGCTGTAATTGTTATATGTTATATGTTATATATGAGAGGTCCCTACAAGGGACCGAGTTTGGAACAGTTAGAGGTAGAATTTAAGCTGTATATGCAACAGTTAATTATGATACACAAGGCTATTTATGCACAGGCAAAGCAAAAGCAGTTGGAGGTGGACCAGGAGGAAGGACCCTTTAAACCCGGAGACAAGGTGTATGTATGAGCTTTCCGAACCACCCACCGCTGTTCAGGTAGAAAGTTGATCTACCTGGTACCATCTCAATCCTTACATGGGGGCTGCCCCACAGGTTCGACTCGATAATAGCCCCGAGGTAAGTGAACAGGAGGACGAAGAAGTGAGGGCAGAGCAGAGCTTTAACAAGATAATAAGTGAGGGTTTAGTGACTGAGACTGGTGTAAATAAGGTCAGAATGAGGGGGTGTATGTGGCTTGTTTGGGGAATAATGCTGCACCTTCATACCTAATAATACTAGCCCGGAGAGGTCTTTCACTAAAGCAATGGATAAGTTGAGAAATCTGATAAAAGAGAACAAGCAGAATGTGGGTTTTGGACATGATGTCTTTAATTGGCTGGAAAATATGTTAGGCGGTTGGGGAGCATGGCTGATTAAGATGGGGGTGACTATTGGAGGCGGAGCTGCACTGCTGGGGGTTCTTGTGGCGCTATGTTGTGTCTTACCCTGTGTTAATTTTTTTTCTAGTAAGAGCCACTGCCAAGCAGCTTTCGTTGATCGAGGATAAAGGTGAAACTGTTTCCTCTAAGAAGCAGACCCCGAAGATAGAATACTATGATGATGTGCAAGACATACCAGATAAATATTAAACTATAGATTGTGAGGAGGGCTGGATCTTGTTCCCCACCCTAGTATAGTGAGGGTAGGTTTTTGGCCCAGTTATCCAGGATTCCAGAGAAAGAACACAATAAGGCTGAGCATTACAAATTTAAGGACCCTGAGTTTAATTTGACGACAGATATGTGCAGCTTGTGGTTTTCTTTTTCTGTGAGACAATTTTTGGTCTCAAAGGGGGGATATATGGTATATTTTATATTAAATGTATCTTGTATAATCTTGTATTGAAAATAAGTTATATTTTTAAAAGTAGTTTGTCAGTGGGGCACAGGCCATTTGGTCACAGGCCATTTGTTCTTTCTCGATGTCACATGCTTGTGAAGTGTTGTAATGACATGGCTTAGGATTTATGACTGTTTATACGTCCAAGACAACAAGGCTGGAATAATAATGGATTCTGTATTTAGTTTGCTATGTTTAATTATACTCATGTTGAGATAAGAGATAAGACATATGTGAAGTGAAAGGTGTTCGGGTGAGGTTTATGTGACCTTTGTATGTTGGATTTATTATGTTTATAAAAACTGAGGTGGCTTTACTCTGAGATAGTGATAGTGGTGTCTGCAGCTGTAACATTTCATTTGATCTGTAATGCTGTTGGTGAGGAGTCATAAAGAGGCCCAAGGATGTGTTTGGAATTCCATCCTCTGGAGATTCCTGCCAGCAGTCAGACCTGAAGGTAAGTTTTTTAAAACTTTTTCCAGGTTTTATCTTCCTGCAGGAACCTCTACTTGAGGTCCTGCTAAAGCCCGGGGCGAAGTCCGGAGGACCCAGTCAAGGGAATACCGGTCATGACCTCGGGGATACCTGACCACGGACCAAGGGATCGCTTGGAGACAGTGGAATGCCGGAGCGGGCGGCGGTGAATTTGCCTCTCGGGCCGCTGGCTTTGGAGCCAGCAGCCTCATACTGGTGCCGGTGGCACCTGGGAAAACACAGCGGGGTTACCCCGACACATAGCCACTTGAAAGACCACGGAATACGGGTAGCGGGCGGCGGAGAAGTCGCCTCTCGGGCCGTTGGCGTTGGAACCAGCGGCTTCATACTGGTACAGCGGGGATACCCCCCGACAATGTATATCGAGGCTATCCCTTTTCAAAGGGACCGCGGGGATATCCCTGCTGCAGGAACCGCGGGGATACCCAGCTCGGCGGGGGGAAGCCTCGACTATAAAGGGAACCCCGGCTGCATACAAGGACCTCGAGGCCAAGCTCGAGGTGGGGGGGGGGGAGGACTGTTGCCCCCGCAGCAGAAGGTTTTAAACAGGACCTGCAGGTAAATTCTTTACTCTCAGGTTGTTTAATTCTATTTCTGTGAGGATGTTTCAGGAAAGGAACCATGAACTAAGTCCAAATGGAGACTGTCTGCGGAGACTGCGGGAGTGCGGGCAGTCAGCAGCGGTTGGCTACACCTGGACCGCTAATCGATCATCAGTCTCCGACCTGGCACCTGCACAGTCCATATGGACATCACAGACTGGCGGGAAGTCCAAGCAGAAGTCGGACAGACCGAAGGGAGTCGGGCTGTGAAGACTGTGATCGCATATCCCGCATGGAGAGGTTGAAGGAGCAGATGCTCCAACGTGACATGCTCCAGTATGTGGAGTATAGTCCATGGCTGCACCTAATAGAGGGCTGCATAATACATCTCCCTCGACAGAGGGGAGCATTAGCAGTCATTTCTGGGCTGACTATGAAGACAGGGGTTTGGCTGAAGATACCACAAGTGTGCTGGGGGTGCAGGAACAACAACCAGCAGTAAGGCTGTGAATGACATCTCCGGTGGCAGCACCCCTACACACCCACCAGCAAACCATGGAAACTGGTGAAAGCTTGAAGGCCGTACAACCAGGACGGCCTTCCTGGAAGATGCGCCAACCCCGTATTCGAAGCTCCTCTACCTCCCAGGAGCAGAATGTGCAAAATGATGCACACAAGGTTAAGGCAGCTACTGGGTCGTTTAGCATAAGTCCTACCATTCGGATGTGGAAGGATGACACAACTGGTTCCCCATCCGGCGGTATGAAGTTTTCGAGCCACATCGATGATGCCTCCTGTCACGGATACAAGCTGGTAATATTTACACTGGTTTGAATATTTACACTGGTTTGGGATAACATGAGATAAGTTTATACTGCACAGCAGGTATGGTTGGAGTTGCCTTCAAGGCAGGCTCACAATTATGGGAGATATGGACTGTTCATTGTCAACAGCTTCAACCTGCATGTGCAGCATAGACATTTCTGAATAACTTCCATGTGAGCATTTCCGCTCACAGGCTTCATAGACATTTGAAATTTAGCTGGATGAGGCAATGCGTTGCAAAATGGGCTAACCAGTTCCCAGATTATTTACCAAATCACTACAATCAGTGCTTCAACTGCACAGAGCTAACAAACAAGTGTTATGGCCAATCTGAATGATATTGAACATACTGTATTTTGCTAAATTAGCCTTATCAGCCACATAGCCATATTTGAGAAATTGGGTTTCTCATCCGTCCAGTTAAATTTAAGTTTCCCAGCTGAAACTATCAAAGTCACTATGGTGTAGGAACAGTATTCAACGTTGGGTCCACTAAACCTTTCATCCGTAAATCTTCAGTCAATTCCAAACTGATGCTATTACTCAAAGATGGAATATTACTAATACCATCTCTAGTCACGTGAGGCAGATGGGATTAGCATGAGTTATCAATTGTTCAGTTATGGTATCAACTGCCAATGGACACCAAGTGCATTCTGTGCATTAAAAGGTGTGTGAATATGCATAAACTGCATGCACAAGTCCAAGGTGACACACTTTGGTGGTGGTATATGTAAGGGTGCAATCAAATAAAAGTATCCGGTGATAGTTTTACCTAACCGCATTTAGCACTGGTGTATTATTATGTCAAATTAATGACAACACAGAATGGATGTGCGATCACAAAGTATTTAATGATATTGTGGCTCGATGGAACACTAACGATCGAGATGTTTGCATCCAGGCTCAATCACCAGTTGCAAAATATGCGAGGCATATCAATGGCTATGGGTGCATTCTCGCTACACTAGGAAGGAATGTTCTTTTATGTCTTCCTCTATTTGGCCTCATTGGACGGGTCTTGCAATATTCAGCAAGTTTCCCGCTTCCGGCATTTTTCGTAGTGCCTGCCTGGTTTATAAACCCATTGTTCCCGCTGATGTGGGGAATGATCATAAAACCTTACATGGTATTTCTGGACACAAAAAAAGTAGCTAGTTCAGTTGTGATGTTGAAACCATCCTCTGCATGATATAATCAGTTCATTGACTTGCAGACTCTGAGAGACCGCTCCTGCAGCTCGGGTTGTTAATCCAAAAGACTTGGTAGTGCTCACTGCAGATTGCAGGGATAGCACCAAATAGCAGAATTCCTCATAGGATATGAAGGGTATTGTTTATGCTTATTTACATTTAACTCGGCACGGATGACTGACGCCTGGAAATTCAGTTTATATGGGATTTTATAGCATTAAGTTAAGTTCCATTTACTGTGCTTGAAGTACCTCCTCATCATGGTACTAACACCATCATCAAGTATGCAGATGATACAACGATGATTGGCCTCATCAGCAACAATGATGAGTCGGCCTATAGGGAGGAGGTCCAGCTCCTAGCAGCATGGTGCGCTGACAACAACCTGGCCCTTAACTCCACGAAGACCAAGGAGCTCATTGTAGACTCCACGAAGACCAAGGAGCTCATTGTAGACCGGCCCCGCTTAAGCTGTACAGCCTCGCGGGGCCGGTCCCACATCGATCGCCGGAGCCGTATGGAGTTATGCGGAGCTGGTCCCGACATCGCGCGGGGCTCCGAAAAACTGACACTGTCCAAAAATTCCGCGTGACAACAGCCTGCCGGCCCGCAGCCGCATTGAGGCTTGACGGGCGTACGCAGCGTCTCAACGCCGTATGCAGCATCTTAACGGCGTACGCCTAGCGCGAACTTCCCGCGGACTTTGCTCGAACTTCACGTCAACTCGTACGGGATCATTCGACCTCCACGCGGCCCCCGCTTCCGGTTTGGTCGTGCTTGCCGCATGCAGCCGCATGCTCGTGGGACAGGCCTTTAAGGGAAACAAGGGAGGCTGGACTCATATATTTGCAATGTCAGCCTTATTCTCAAATTTTGGCACAGCTTCAGTACAGCTGCCCATTCCGGAAGGACAACTAACTGCATTTTGTTTTCAAATGACTGCCATCTTGGTTCCAGAATGGGCATCCGCCTGTGAACTAAAACAAGCTTGTAAGACTTGGATGAAAGCCATTACCTTGTCCTTAGATGGCACAGGCAGTTCAGACAGATATCTAATATGGTGCTGTGCCCAGACAATACATCTCTATGTTAATACATTGTTTCAATGATTAGTATAAACCAAGTTTCCAAGATATTCCCAGACTTTATTCTGCTGGGAAAATTCTATTTTAAATTTGACTGCTTTCTGTTTTTCAGCAAATCTCCATTTTTAATTTACGAACCAAACCTGACCAAATTAAACTCTTTCACAGTGAGGTCAGGATAAACTTGCTTTATTTATTACGTAATGCGTCAAAACTTTCTTTAAAAAAACACTTTAAAATGCCGAAGAAAGAACAGCAGATGCTGGAAAATCGAAAGTAGACAAAAATGCTGGAAAAAGTCAGCGGGTGAGGCAGCATCTATGGAGCGTAGGAAATAGGCAACGTTTCGGGTCGTAACCCTTCTTCAGACTGATTTGAGGGTGGGGCGGGAAGAAGAAAGGAAGAGGTGGAGCCAGTGGGTTGTGGGAGAGCTGAGAAGGGGAGGAGAAAGTAGGGACTACCTGAAATTAGAGAAGTCAATGTTCATACTGCTGGGGTGCAAACTGCCCAAGCGGAATATGAGGTACTACTCCTCCAATTTACAGTGGTCCTCACTCTGGCCATGGAGGAGGCCCAGGACAGAAAGGTCGGATTCGGAATGGGAGGGGGAGTTGAAATGCTGAGCCACCAGGAGATCAGGTTGGTTATTGGGAACCGAGCTGAGGTGTTCGGCATGTGTGCGTGAGAGTGTGAATGTGAGTGTGTGTGAGAGAGAGTGCGTGTGTGAGAGAGAGCGTGAGAGGGACTGTGAGAGAGGGCGGAGTGTTGTGTGTGTGAGAGAGGGACTGTGTGTGTGAGAGAGCGGGAGTGAGTGTGTGAGAGCAAGATAGAGGGTGTGTGTGTGTGAGAGAGGGATTGTGTGAGAGAGCGGGAATGTGTGAGAGAGCGAGAGAGAGAGAGAGAGTGTGTGAGAGAAAGCAAATCCTCTTGTTGTGAAGGCCAACATTGCATTAGCCTTCTTCACTACCTGCTGTACCTGCACGCCAACTTTCAGTGACTGATGTACAAGGACACCCAGGTCTCGCTGTACCTTCCCCTTATCTAACCTCATTGAGATAATCTGCCCCCTTGTTTTTGCCACCAAAATGGATGATCTCACATTTATCTGTGAGAGAGAACAAGACAGAGAGGGAGTGTGTGTGTCAGGGAGAGGGAGTGTGTGTGTGTGAGAGTGAGAGAGAAACAGAGAGAGGATGTGTGAGAGAGTGCGTGTGTGAGAGAGGGACTGTGAGAGAGAGGGGGGGAGTGTTTGTGTGTGAGAGGGACTGTGTGTGTGTGTGAGAGAGCGGGAGTGAGTGTGAGAGCAAGATAGAGGGTGTGTGTGAGAGAGGGAGTGTGTGAGAGAGAGGGAATGTGTGAGAGAGCAAGAGAGAGTGTGTGAGAGAGCAAGAGAGAGGTTGTGTGAGAGAACAAGAGAGAACAAGACAGGGAGTGTGTGTGTGAGAGAAGGAGTGTGTGTGTGCATGTGAGAGAGAGGGACAAAGAGAGGGTGTGTGTGGATAACATAGAAAATAGGTGCAGGAGGAAGCCATTCGGCCCTTCGAGCCTGCACCGCCATTCATTGTGATCATGGCTGATCGTCCCCAATCAATAACCCGTGCCTGCCTTCTCCTCATATCCCTTGATTCCACTAGCCCCTAGAGCTCTATCTAACTCTCTCTTCAATCCATCCAGTGATTTGGCCTCCACTGCCCTCTGTGGCAGAGAATTCCACAAATTCACAACTCTCCGGGTGAAAAAGTTTTTCTCACCTCAGTCTTAAATGGCCTCCCCTTTATTCTAAGACTGTGGCCCCTGGTTCTGGACTCACCCAACATTGCGAACATTTTTCCTGCGTCTAGCTTGTCTAGTCCTTTTATAATGTTATATGTTTCTATAAGAGAACCGCTCATCCTTCTAAACTCCAGTGAATACAAGCCTAGTCTTTTCAATTTTTCCTCATATGACAGTCCCTCCATCCCAGGGATCAATCTCGTGAACCTACACTGCACTGCCTCAATCACAAGGATGTCCTTCCTCAAATTAGGAGACCAAAACTGTACACAATACTCCAGATGTGGTCTTACCAGAGCCCTATACAACTGCAGAAGAACCTCTTTACTCATATTCTGAAATCCTCTTGTTGTGAAGGCCAACATTGCATTAGCCTTCTTCACTACCTGCTGTACCTGCACGCCAACTTTCAGTGACTGATGTACAAGGACACCCAGGTCTCGCTGTACCTCCCCCTTACCTAACCTAACCTCATTGAGATAATCTGCCCCCTTGTTTTTGCCACCAAAATGGATGACCTCACATTTATCTGTGAGAGAGAACAAGACAGAGAGGGAGTGTGTGTGTCAGGGAGAGGGAGTGTGTGTGTGTGTGTGTGAGAGAGAGAGAAAGCGAGAGAGGGACAGAGAGAGGGTGTGTGAGAGAGTGCGTGTGTGAGAGAGAGCGTGAGAGAGAGCAAGAGAGAGGTTGTGTGAGAGACAAGAGAGCGGTGTTTGTGTGAGAGGAAGTGTGTGTGAGAGAAAGAGGGTGTGTGTGTGTGTGAGAACAAGAGAGAGAACAAGAGAGGGAGTGTTTGTGTGTGTGTGTGAGAGAGAGAGAGAGAGAGAGAGAGAGAGAGACAGAGAGGGTGTGTGAGAGAGTGCGTGTGTGAGAGAGAGCGTGAGAGAGGGACAGAGAGAGTGGGGGAGTGTTGTGTGTGAGAGAGGGACTGTGTGTGTGTGAGAGAGAGAGCGGGAGTGAGTGTGTGAGAGCAAGATAGAGGGTGTTGTGTGTGAGAGAGGGAGTGTGTGAGAGCGAGGAGGGGGGGCACGAGAGGGTGGAGTGGAGAGAATGTGTGTAGGAATGGGTGGAGAGAGTGGAGAGAGGAATGTATGTGTGCAGCTTTAAGGGACATTGGTCAGATAGCATTTGGAGTATTGCATACAGTTCTGGTCACTCCATTACAGGACTGATGTGGAGGCTTTGGGGAAGGTGCAGAAATGGTTAACCAGAATGGTTTAAAAGCAAGCAATTGCAGATGCTGGCTTACAAAAAAGACACAATGTGCCGGAGTAACTCAGCGGGACAGGCAGCATCTCTGGAGAGATCGAATGGGTGACTGAAGAAACAACCATAAAAGTTACCTATTCCTTCCAGCATTTTGTGTTTACCTAAACAGTGCCTCTCTACGTGGTGGTGTGCCAGCAGGCTGGAGGAGCGGGCAAAGGCCTTGCCACAGAGTGGGCAGGTGAAGGGGCACTGGCCGGTGTGGACTCGCCGGTGATCCAGCAGGTGGTCAAGGCGGGTGAAGCCCTGACCACAGGACGGGCAGGCGAAGGGACGCTCACTGCTGTGGGTACACCGGTGCTGTCACAGGCTGGACATGCGGGTGAAACCCTTGAACACTCAGCGCACACAAAGGGTCCCTCTCTGGTGTGTATCTGCTGGTGCTCCCGCAGCCTCCGTGCTCTCTTGTCACAGTGGGAGCAGCTGCTCGCTGGCGTGGTCCCGCCGGTGATGCCGCAACCCCCGCGAGCTATCAAACTCCTCACCGCAGTACGGGCAGTAGGGTTGGCCACTGGTGTGCACGCGCTGGTGAGACAAGGCGTGGGACGCCCTGGCAAAGCGCTCTCCACAGCAGGCTGGGGTAGGAGCGGTCGCCGGCGTGCACCCGCTGGTGATACAGCAGCTTGGAGGGGCAGGAGAGGCCCATGTCGCACTGGGCGCAGGTGCAATGGGCGCTCGCCGGTGTGGGTGCGCTGGTGCTCCAGCAGGTGACTGGACCAGATGAAGCCCTTGCCGCACTGGGCGCAGGTAAAGCGACGCTCGCCGGTGTGGGTGCGCTGGTGCACCAGCAGGTCATTGGACTGGGTGAAGCCCTTGCCGCAGTCTCTGCAGGTGTAGGGGCGCTCACCGGTGTGGATGTGCTGGTGCCTCAGCAGGTTGCCGGAGCGGGTGAACCTCTTGCCACACTGGGCACAGATGTAGGGGCGCTCGCCGGTGTGGATGCGCTGGTGCACCAGCAGGGTGCCGGACTTGGTGAAGCCCTTGCCGCACTGGGCGCAGGTGTTGGGGCGCTCGCCGGTGTGGGTGCGCTGATGCACCAGCAGGTGCTTGGACTTTGTGAAGCCATCGCCGCAGTCTCTGCAGGTGTTGGGGCGATCGCCACTGTGGGTATGTTGGTGCTTCAGCAGCTTGCGGGAGCGGGTGAACCCCTTGCCGCAGTCGCTGCAGGTGTAGGGCCGCTCCCCGGTGTGCACGCGCCTGTGCCTCTTCAGGTCCGTGGAAGACTTGAAGTCTTTGCCGGAGACAGAGCAGGTGAAGGGCCGTTCACTGCTGTGCACCCGCAGGTGCTCCCGCAGCCCCGACATCCGGGCAAAGCTCTTGCCGCAGGTGAAGCAGCAATAGGGCTTCTCGCCCGTGTGCAGCCACCAGTGGGCCTTCAGGTAATTCATCGTCTTGAAGCTCATGCCGCAGTTGGGGCAGGTGAAGGGCCTCTCGACGGAGTGCACATGGTTGTGCTGCAGTAGTTTGTCGTAGCGGGTGAAGCTCTTGCCGCACTCCAAGCAGTCGAAGGGGCGTTCTCCCGTGTGCACCCGCCGGTGGGTCTCCAGCCGGCTCGGCTTCTGGTAGGCCTTGCCACACACGTCGCACTCATAACGCTTCTCCTTGTTGTGTCCCGTCATGTGGTCCTCCATCGAAGCTCAGCCCTTCGGAGCTCAGCCTGCACAACGAGCAGATGAGGGGGGGGGGGGGGGGGGGTGGGCTCACCGGCACCCTGGCCACCCTCAATGGCCGCTCACGTCCCCGTCTCTCCGTCCACAGCAACAGCTCCTAAACCCTGCAGGAGGGGAACACAGAGGGTCAACAAGCTGGCAAACAGGACATTACTAGCACATATTGGGTGCGTTTTATGGCTTAGGAAACCGTTATATAATTCTGCGCGGCAGAGTGGCGCAGCGGTACAGTTGCTGCCTCACAGCCAGAGACCCGGGCTCAATCCTGACTACGGGTGCTGTCTGTGCGGAGTTCTCCCCTTGACCTGCGTGGGTTTTTACTCTTGTGTGCTCCGGTTTCCTCCAACATTTCAAAGACGTTCAGGGTTGTAGATTAATCGGCCTCCACAAAATTATTAAATTGTCCCTAATGTGCGGAGGATAGTGCTAGTGTACGGGGTGATCGCTCGTCAGCGCTGACTCCGTGGCCGAAAGACCTGTTTCCGCGCTGCATCTCTGAACTAAACTAAACCAAAGGGTCTTGACCCAAAATGTCACCCATTCATTCTCTCCACTGATGCTGCCTGACCCAGTGAATTACTCAGGTACTTTGTGTCTATCTTCTCCACAGATGCTGCCTGACCCATTGAGTTACTCCAGCACACTCTCTCTCTCTCTCTCTCTCTCTCTCTCTCTCGCTATCTCTCTCTGTCTCTCTCTGCCTCTCATTCTGTCTCTCTCTCTGTCTCATCGTCTGTCTCTCAGTTTAGAAACATAGAAACGTAGAAAATAGGTGCAGGAGGAGGCCATTCGGCCCTTCGAGCCAGCACTACCATTCATTGTGATCATGGCCGATCGTCCCCAATCAATAACCCGTGCCTGCCGTCTCCCCATATCCCTTGACCCCTAGAGCTCTATCTAACTCTCTCTTAAATCCATCCAGTGTTTTGGCCTCCACTGCCCTCTGTGGCTCCTATACTGACATCCTCTTGTTATGAAGGCCAACATTCCATTAGCTTTCTTCACTGCCTGCTGTACCTGCATGGCAACTTTCAGTGACCGGTGTACAAGAACAGCCAGGTCTCGCTGTACTTCCCCCTTACCTAACCTAACCCCATTGAGATAATAATCTGCCCCCTTGTTTTTGCCACCAAAGTGGATAACTTCACATTTATCTATATTATAATGCATCTGACACACATCTGACCTCCAACTCAACCTGTCCAGGTCACCCTGCAACCTCCTATCATCCTCTTCACAGTTCACACTGCCACCCAGCTTTGTGTCATCCACAAACTTGCTAGTGTTGCTCCTATTTCCCTCTTCCAAATCATTAATATATATGGTAAACAGTTGCGGCCCCAACAACGAGCCTTGCGGCACTCCACTCGCCACTTCCTGCCATTCTGAAAAGGACCCGGTCAATCCTACTCTTTGCTTCCTGTCTACCAACCAATTTTCTACCCCCAATACCATGTGCTCTAATTTTAGTCACCAGTCTCCCGTGCGGGACCTTATCAGAGGCTTTCTGAAAGTCTAGATACACTACATCCACTGGCACATCTTCTTCCATTTTACTTGTCACATCCTCAAAAAATTCCAGAAAATTAGTCAAGCATGATTTTCCTTTCTTAAATCCATGCTGACTTGGACTAATCCTTTTACTGCTATCCAAATGCCCCATTATTACCTCTTTAATAATTGACTCCAGCATCTTTCCCACCACCGAAGTCAGGCTAACTGGTCTGTAATTCCCCGTTTTCTCTCTCGCCCTTTAACCATATAACCATATAACAATTACAGCACGGAAACAGGCCATCTCGGCCCTACAAGTCCGCGCCGAACAATTTTTTTCCCTTAGTCCCACCTGCCTGCACTCATACCATAACCCTCCATTCCCTTCTCATCCATATGCCTATCCAATTTATTCTTAAATGATACCAACGAACCTGCCGCCACCACTTCCACTGGAAGCTCATTCCACACCGCTACCACTCTCTGAGTAAAGAAGTTCCCCCTCATGTTACCCCTAAACTTCTTTCCCTTAATTCTGAAGTCATGTCCTCTTGTTTGAATCTTCCCTATTCTCAAAGGGAAAAGCTTGATCACATCAACTCTGTCTATCCCTCTCATCATTTTAAAGACCTCTATCAAGTCCCCCCTTAACCTTCTGCGCTCCAGAGAATAAAGACCTAACTTATTCAACCTATCTCTGTAACTTAGTTGTTGAAACCCAGGCAACATTCTAGTAAATCTCCTCTGTACTCTCTCTATTTTGTTGACATCCTTCCTATAATTGGGCGACCAAACTTTCTTGAAAAGTAGGATAACATTAGCTATCCTCCAATCCACAGAACTGATCCTTAATCTACTGAACATTGGAAAATGATCACCAATGCATCCACTATTTCTAGAGCAACCTCCCTGAGGACCCTGGGATGCAGACCATCAGGCCCAGGGGATTTATCATCCTTCAGTCCCATTAGCCTACCCAATACTATTTCTCGCCTAATGAAAATTTATTTCAGTTCCTCTAACCCCTTAGATCCTCAGTCCTCCAGTACTTCTGGGAGATTGTTTGTGTCTTCCTTAGTGAAGACAGATCCAAAGTACCTGTTCAACTCTTCTGCCATTTCCTTATTCCTCATAATAATTTCACCCGTGTCTGCCTTCAAGTGACCCACATTTGACTTTGCTACTCTTTTTCCCTTAACATATCTAGTGAAGCTTTTACTGTCCTTCCTTATATTCCTGGCCAGCTTCCCTTACTTCCCGTACTTTATCTTTTCAGCCCGTATTGCCAATTTTGTTTCCTTCGGTTGTCCTATGAAAGATAACCAATCCTCTAGCTTCCGGCTACTCTTTGCTGTGTAATACATCTTTTCTTTTAGTTTTATTCTATCCCTAACTTCTCTTGACAGCCACGCTGGCCTCCTATTCCCCTTAGAATGTTTCTTCCTTTTTGGAATTAAATGATCCTGCGTCTTCCAGATTATGCCGATAAATTCATGCCATTGCTGTTCCACCATCATTGCTGCTGGTTAGTCATTCACCGTCTCTCATTATCGCATGCTGTTATGTAATTGTGCACCAAGATGAGCCGTATTTCCTTCACCAGGATTATTCTTAGTTTTGATGTATCATCTAGTTCTTTAAATTCAGGGGTTGCCAGACTGAGTTTGTCAAAGTATGTTTTCCTTGTTTTGTCAATTTTTTGCATTTTAGGAGGAAGTGCACCTCTGTTTCAACCTCATCTGTCAAACAGTGGCCGCATATACTATTTCTCTTGGTTGCCAGAATCTCTTCTGTCTTCCTTTTTCAACTGTCAAATAATGGTCACAACCTGTATTTGGTGAGGGTCTGTCTCTGCTTTATGTCTCTAACAGTTGAGAGATAGTCTGCCAATTTATAATCTCTTTTTAGGGCGCTGTAACATTCTAATCTGCTTTGGCTTTTGGTTTCTTTGTCCCAATGTTCCAAATACGTTTCTTTACATTGTTTGATAATTGGTTCACTCTAACTGGTGATTGGGGATCAGTATTGATCTGAGGCTGGTCAGGGTTTAACTGGATAGGGTTTAACTGAATAGGGGTAGTTAGTCTCAGTACCAACTGACACAGGGAACTCACAGAGTGCAGGAAATCCTCAAGGGCGAAGGTGAACAGCCGGAAGTGGTAGTGCATGTCAGTACAAACGATGCTGGAAAGAAGGGGATGAATATTCTGCAGCGTGACTTTAGAGAGCTCGGAAAAATGCTGAAAAGCAGGATCTCCAGGGTTGTTATCTCCGGTTTGTTTCTAGTTCCTCGTGCTGGCGAGAGCAGGAACAGGGAGATACGGGACCTGAATGTGTGGCTGAGGAACTGGTGCACGGGGCAGGGATTTAGATTCTTAGATCACTGGGATCTGTTTTGGAGTAAGGGGGAACTGTACAAAAGGGACGGATTGCATCGTAACAGGTGGGGGACTAGCATTCTGGCAGGCAGATTTGCCACTGCTACACGGGTGGTTTTAAACTGAATAAGGGGGGGGTGGGCTGTCAAATGGGATAGTCGAGGATAGAGTTAAAGGGAAAGGGATTCTTAAATGTGTGAGCGAAGAGACAGAGGGGTGTAAAATGAGGGTAGAAGCAATAGGTGAAAAGTAAAAGTGGCAGGCAGACAAATCCAGGGCAAATATCAAAAAGGGCCACTTTTCAACAAATTTGTTTCTCAATGCAAGGAGCATTCGTAATAAGGTGGATGAGTTGAATGTGCAGATAGCTATTAATGACTATGATATAGTTGGGATCACGGAGACATGGCTCCAGGGTGACCAAGGCTGGGAGCTGAACATCCAGGGATATTCAATATTTAGGAGGGATAGACAGAAAGGAAAGGAGGTGGGGTAGCATTGCTAGTTAAGAGGAGATTAACGCAATAGAAAGGAAGGACATTAGCTTGGAGGATGTGGAATCGATATGGGTAGAGCTGCGAAACACTAAGGGGCAGAAAACGCTAGTGGGAGTTGTGTACATGCCACCCAACAGTAGTAGTGGAGTTGGGGATGGCATCAAACAGGAAATTAGAAAGGCGTGCAACAAAGGTAAAACAGTTATAATGGGTGACTTCATTCTACATATAGATTGGGTGAATCAAATTGGCAAGGGTGCTAAGGAAGAGGATTTCTTGTAATGTATGCGGGATAGTTTTCTAAACCAACATGTTTAGACTGGGTGTTGAGTAATGAGGAAGGGTTAGTTGGCAGTCTTGTTGTGCGTGGCCCCTTGGGCAAGAGTGACCATAATATGGTTGAGTTCTTCATTAGGATGGAGAGTGACATTGTTAATTCAGGAACAAGGGTCCTGAACTTAAAGAAAGGTAACTATGAGACGTGAACACTAACAGCTAACATTGCCTCCCAGCTTTGTGTCATCCGCAAACTTGGAGATGTTGCATTCAATTCCCTCATCCAAATCATTAATATATATTGTAAATAGCAGGGGTTCCCAGCACTGAGCCTTGCGGTACCCCACTAGTCACTGCCTGCCATTCTGAAAAGAACCCGTTTACTCCTACTATTTGCTTCTTGTCTGCCAGCCAGTTCATTATCCACATCAATACTGAACCCCCAATACCGTGTGTTTTAAGTATGTATACTAATCTCTTATGTGGGACCTTGTCGAAAGCCTTCTGAAAGTCCAGATAAAACACATCCACTAGTTCTCCCTTATCCACTCTATTAGTTACATCCTCGAAAAATTCTATAAGATTCGTCAGACATGATTTACCTTTCATAAATCCATGCTGACTTTGTCCAATGATTTCACCACTTTCCACTATCCCATCTTTAATAACTGACTCTAGCAGTTTCCCCACTACCGATGTTAGCCTAACTGGTCTGTAATTCCCCGTTTTCTCTCTCCCTCCCTCTTTAAAAAGTAGGATTACATTAGCTACCCACCAATCCTCAGGAACTACTCCAGAATCTAAAGAGTTTTGAAAAATTATCACTAATGAATCCACTATTTCTGGGGCTACTTCCTTAAGTACTCTGGGATGCAGCCCTGGGGATTTATCGACCTTTAATCCATTCTTTACCTAACACCACTTCCCGGCTAACTTGGATTTCACTCAGTTCCTCCATCTCATTTGACCCACGGTCCCCTGTTATTTTCGGCAGATTATTTATGTTTTCCTTAGTGAAGACAGAACCAAAGTAGTTATTCAATTGGTCTGCCATGTACTGTATTTCTCTCTGTATCTCTCTCTCTCCCTCTCACTTACTCTCTTTCCCTGTCTCTCTCCTTCTCTCTGTCTCTCCCCCACTTTCTCTGTCTCTGTACCTCTTTATCCCACTCCCTCTCACTCCGTCTCTCTCTATGTATCTCTCTTTCTATGTATGTATCCCTCTCTCTCTCTCGGTCTCTCTCTTTCTTAGTCTCTCTGTCTCTCTTTATCTCTCTCCCTCCCTCCCTCTCTGTCTCTCTCCCTGTCTCTTTCTCACTGTCTCTCTCTATTCTGTCCCTCTCCCTCTGTCTGTCTGTCTCTCTCTCTCTCTTTCTCTCTCAGTCTCTCTTGGTCTCACTATCTCTGGCTCTTTATCCCTGTATCTCTCTCTGTCTCAGTATCTGTCTCTCACTGTGCCCGTCTCTCTGGTTTTCTCTCCCAGTCCAGACCACTCCTGCTCCCCTCATCCCCGACACTATCCCCACCAAATGGGGGGGGGGGGGGGGGGACTCACCGGCACCCTGGCCGCCCTCAATGGCCACTCACGTCCCCGTCTCTCCGTCCACAGCAACGGTTCCTAAACCCTGCAGGAGGGGATCACACAGAGGGTCAACAAGCTGGCAAACAGGACATTACAAATGTGTCAACATTACTGATGTTTGAAGGGGGGGGGAGGGGAGGGTGGAGGGGAGTGGGTGTCAGTGGGGGGTGGGGGGTGAAGGGGGGGAGAGGTGTCAGTGCTGGGAGGAAGGGGAAGGGGGGGTGAGGGGGAGAATGGGGTTCAGTGGTGGGGTGACGGGGAGATGGGGGTCCGGTGGTTTGCGGGGGTGAGTAGGGGAGGATAGGGGTTGAAGGGGTCATTAGGGGTGAGGATAGGTGAGGTGGGGTCAGTGAGGGGGGGGTCAGTGAGGTGGGTCAGTGAGGGGGGGGTCAGTGAGGGGGGGGTCAGTGAGGGGGGGGTCAGTGAGGGGGGGTCAGTGAGGTGGGGTCAGTGAGGGGGGGTCAGTGAGGGGGAGTCAGTGAGGGGGGAATCAGTGAGGGGGGTGTCAGTGAGGGGGGTCAGTGAGGGGGGTCAGAGGGGGGGGGTTCATTGAGGGGGGGTCCGTGGGGGGGGTGGTCAGTGTGGGGGGTCAGTGAGGGGGGATCAGTGAGGGGGGGTCAGTGAGGGGGGTCAGTGATGGGGTGTCAGGGGGGGGTTTAGTGAGGGGGTTCAGTGAGTGGGGGAGGTCAGTGAGTGGGGGGGGGTCAGTGAGGGGGGTGTCAGTGAGGGTGGGTGTCAGTGAGGGTCTCCCCTCTTGTGTTTTAAGGGCTTTAAACTGGAGGGTATCTGGGGGGTATTTAAGGTGATCCTAAAAATTTAGTGCTCGTTACTGGATATTTATTATCAGTGGGTACCTGCTAATTCCGCCCTACATGCGTTTTGTTGGTGTTTTCCTTTGGATACGGAGGATGTTCTGTCAAAATTCTGCATGCATTGTTGTATGTTTCACCCATTCAGTATAGCTATGGTAACTGAGCGGACCCCATACTTCACTACCATAAAGTGCAATTGGCTGGATTACACCATCAAATATTTAATATCTATATTACTAAAACTCTGATCTTGACCGCTTTTGGCACACTGTGGCATGATTTCCGAGAGAACGCCGCCACCTACGGCCGTCATTTTTGGCCACCTCGCTCAGAGCCCCCCTCCGCCTTTCAGGACCGGAGGATTTCTCCCATCGATGAAAAATCAGAGAGATATTAATGTTTTTAAAATATTTGCCATTCTCACTGCTGTCCCCTAAAATGCTGGTGGGAGGGGGAGGGACTATAAAATCCGGAAGTGGTGTGCCTCACTCAGTCTTTTCAAGATGGAGAAAACCAGGGTCACGTTTCTCTGAGCTGTGAATAACACTAAACACATGTCTACTCAACTGAGTGCCCTTAATGTGGTTCTAAAATGCATGCAAAAAAGTGTCTATTGGTTCTAAAATGTTTGCAAAAAGTGTCTATTGGTTCTAAAATGTTTGCAAAAAGTGTCTATTTTGGTTCTAAAATGCTTGCAAAAAGTGTCTCTTTTGGTTCTAAAATGCTTGCAAAAAGTGTCTTTGTTTCTAAAATGTTTACAAAAAGTGTCTCTATTGGTTCTACAATGCTTGCAGAAAGTCTCTATTGGTTCTAAAATGCTTGCAAAAGGTGTCTTCGTTCTAAAATGCTTGCAAAATATGTCTATTGGTTTTAAAATGCTTGCAAAAAAAGTGTCTATTGGTTCTAAAATGCTTGCAAAAAGTGTCTCTATTGGGTCTAAAATGCTTGCAAAAAGTGTCTCTATTGGTTCTAAAATGCTTGCAAAAAGTGTCTCTATTGGTTCTAAAATGCTTGCAAAAAGTGTCTCTATTGGTTCTAAAATGCTTGCAAAGCGTGTCTTTTGGTTCTACAATGCTTGCACAAAGTGCCCATAGGTTCTAAAATGTTTGCAAGAAGTGTCTATTGGTTCTAAAATGCGTGCAAAAAGTGTCTCTATTGGTTCTAAAATGCTTGCTAAAAGTGTCTATTGGTTCTGAAATGTTTGCAAAAGTGTTTCTATTGGTTCTACAATTCTTGCAAAAAGTGTCTCTATTGGTTCTAAAATGCTTGAAAACAGTGTCTCTATTGGTTCTAAAATGCGTGCAAAGAGTGTCTATTGGTTCTAAAATGCTTGCAAAAAGTGTCTCTTGGTTCTAAAATGCTTGCAAAAAGTGTCTATTGTTTCTAAAATGCTTGCACAAAGTCTTCTTTTGGTACTACAATGCTTGCAGAAAGTGTCTTTTTTGGTTCTAAAATGCTTGCAAATAGTGTATATTGGTTCTAAAACGCTTGCAAAGTGTCTCTATTGGTTCTAAAATGCTTGCAAAAAGTCTCTATTGGTTCTAAAATGCTTGCAAAAAGTGTCTATTGGTTCTAAAATGCGTGCAAAGAGTGTCTATTGGTTCTAAAATGCTTGCAAAAAGTGTCTCTTGGTTCTAAAATGCTTGCAAAAGTGTCTCTATTGGTTACAATGCTTACAGAAAGTGTCTTTTTTGGTTCTAAAATGCTTGCAAAGAGTGTCTATTGGTTCTAAAACGCTTGCAAAGTGTCTCTATTGGTTCTAAAATGCTTGCAAAAAGTGTCTATTGGTTCTAAAATGCTTGCAAAAAGTGTCTATTGGTTCTAAAATGCTTGCAAAAAGTGTCTCTATTGGTTCTAAAATGCTTGCAAAAAGTGTTTTTTGGTTCGAAAATGCTTGCAAAGAGTGTCTCTTTTGGTTCTAAAATGCTTGCAAAAAGTGTCTTTGTTTCTAAAATGTTTACAAAAAGTGTCTCTATTGGTTCTACAATGCTTGCAGAAAGTCTCTATTGGTTCTAAAATGCTTGCAAAAGGTGTCTTCGTTCTAAAATGCTTGCAAAATATGTCTATTGGTTTTAAAATGCTTGCAAAAAAAGTGTCTATTGGTTCTAAAATGCTTGCAAAAAGTGTCTCTATTGGTTCTAAAATGCTTGCAGTGTGTCTTTTGGTTTTAAAATGCTTGCAGAAAGTGTCTTTTTTGTTTTGAAAATATTTGCAAAAAGTGTCTATTGGTTCTAAAATGGTTGAAAAAAGTGTCTCTATTGGTTCTAAAATGCTTGCAAAAAGTGCCTCTATTGGTTCAAAAATGTTTGCAAAAAGTGTCTCTTTTGGTTCTAAAATGTTTGCAAAAAGTGTCTATTGGTTCTAAAATGCTTGCTAAAAGTGTCTATTGGTTCTAAAATGTTTGCAAAAGCGTCTCTATTGGTTCTACAATTCTTGCAAAAAGTGTCTCTATTGGTTCTAAAATGCTTGCAAACAGTGTCTCTATTGGTTCTAAAATGCTTGCAAAGAGTGTCTATTGGTTCTAAAATGCTTGCAAAAGTGTCTATTGGTTCTAAAATGCTTGCAAAAAGTATGTCTATTAGTTCTAAAATGCTTGCAAAAAGTGTCTATTGGTTCTAGATTGCTTGCAGAAAGTGTCTATTGGTTCTACAATGCTTGCAGAAAGTGTCTTTTTTGGTTCTAAAATGCATGCTAAAAGTGTCTATTGGCTCTAAAATGCATGCAAAAAGTGTCTATTGGTTTTAAAATGCTTGCAAAAAGTGTCTATTGGTTCTACAATTCTTGCAAAAAGTGTCTCTATTGGTTCTAAAATGCTTGCATAAAGTGCCTCTATTGGTTCTAAAATGCTTGCAAAAAGTGCCTCTATTGGTTCTAAAATGCTTGTAAAAAGTGTCTCTATTGGTTCTAAAATGCTTGCAAAAAGTGTATTTTTTGGTTCTAAAATGCTTGCAGAGTGTTTATTGGTTCTAAAATGCTTGCAAAAAATGTCTCTATTGGTTCTAAAATGCTTGCAAAAAAGTGCCTCTACCCGGACATGGTTCAACAACAACAAGCCTTTAAACTAGCAGACTTTAAACTAGAATGTGGGGGGGGAGGGACTCGGATAAAGAAAACTACTAGAATGTTGCCTGGGTTTCAGCAACTAAGTTACAGAGAAAGGTTGAATAAGTTAGGTCTTTATTCTCTGGAGCGCAGAAGGTTAAGGGGGGGACTTGATTGAGGTCTTTAAAATGATGAGAGGGATAGACAGAGTTGACGTGGACAAGCTTTTCCCATTGAGAGTAGGGAAGATTCAAACAAGAGGACATGACTTCAGAATTAAGGGACATAAATTTAGGGGTAACATGAGGGGGAACTTATTTACTCAGAGAGTGGTAGCTGTGTGTAATGAGCTTCCAGTGGAAGTGGTGGAGGCAGGTTCGATTTTAACATTTAAAAATAAATTGGATAGGTATATGGATGGGAAAGGAATGGAGGGTTATGGTCTGAGTGCAGGTAGATGGGTCTGAAGGGTGATAAATCCCTGGGCCTGATGGTCTGCATCCCAGGTTCCTCGGGGAGGTGGCTCTAGAAATAGTGGACGCATTGGTGATCATTTTCCAATGTTCAATAGATTCAGGATCAGTTCCTGTGGATTGGAGGATAGCTAATGTTATTAGTGAAGAGGATGTTAGGAGGTTGCAATGTGACCTGGACAGGTTGAGTGAGTGGGCAGATGCGTGGTAGATGCAGTATAATATAGATAAATGTGAGGTTATCCACTTTGGCGGCAAAAACAAGGGGTAGATTATTATCTCAATGGGGTTAGATTAGGTAAGGGGGGGGTGCAGCGAGACCTGGGCGTCTTTCTGAGCTGCGAATAACACTGAACGCACGTCTATTCCACGGTGAGTCCCCTCGATGCGGCCGTAAAGTGGCTGCTGCCCAATTGTTTGCCTCGCCTTTTTTTAAAGTTTGTGTTCACAAAATGATTTTGGTTGTCAGGTGGCTGGTGCCCAATTGTTTGCCTCGACTTTTTTTAAAGTTTGTGTTCACAAAATGAATTTTGGTTGTCGGGTGGCTGCTGCCCAATTGTTTGCCTCGCCTTTTTAATGAGTTTGTGTACACAAAATGAATTTTGGTTGTCAGGTGGCTGCTGTCCAATTGTTTGCCTCGCCTTTTTTAAAGTTTGTGTTCACAAAATGAATTTTGGTTGTCAGGTGGCTGCTGCCCAATTGTTTGCCTCGCCTTTTTAAAACATTTGTGTTCACAAAATGAATGTTGCTTGTCAGGTGGCTGCAGCCCAATTGTTTGCCTCGCCTTGGCTTTTAAAATTGTTGCCACAGTTGGCTGCCAGCCCAAGAATCCATTCGGCCCACAATGTGTATACTAGCCCTCTGGAAACCAGTACCTTCGGCCCGCAACACCCATACTAGCGCAACAGGCAGCCCCCCCCTCCCCCCTCCCCCCACTGGCGAGCAATATTGGAATTGGTGGAGAGGTAGAATATTGCATTGGTGACCAGCCCTCCCATGTAATGCTGGGACCCAACGGTTCCCACTTCGTCTAGTAAAATTATAAAAGGACTGGACAAGCTACATGCAGGAAACATTTTCCCAATGTTGGGCGAGTCCAGAACCAGGGGCCACATTCTTAGAATAAAGAGAAGGTCATTTAAGACTGAGGTGAGATAAAAACTTTTTCACCCAGTGAGTTGTGAATTTATGGAATTCCCTGCCACAGAGGGCAGTGGAGGCCAAGTCACTGGATGGATTTAAAAGAGAGTTAGATAGAGCTCTGGGGGCTGGTGGAGTCAAGGGATATGGGGAGAAGGCAGGCACGGGTTACTGATAGGGGACGATCAGCTATGATCACAATGAATGGCGGTGCTGGCTGATTGAGACACATGTCTCTCCTTCTCCCCATTGCAAATAATCCCATTTTAAACCGTCTACTTTAGATGTGGTGTTTGCTCAATGGAAGAATCAGGGAATCAATACTGTGGGAGACATCTATCAGAAGGGGACTCTCTCCTCTTTTCAAGAACTGCAGGAGAAATATGATTTGAATGGCAATAATTTTTTTAGATATCTCCAACTTCGAGATTACGTGAAAACATATACACACAATTGTTCTCTTATTGGTCTTGATATATTAGAAGACTGTTTGAATAGACATGCTGTTACAAGCAATTTGATATCTTACATTTATAATACCCTTCTAAATATTGACACTCCACCTTCTGAGATTTATAGGCGAGCATGGGAGGACGAGCTGTGCCAACCCATTTCGAAAGATATATGGGATGAAAGCCTACAATATATACATTACTGTTCTTTAAATGCCAGGCATTGCCTGATACAATTTAAACGCTAACTCACACCTTTGTATCCTGTATAAAAATACAAAACTTCTGGACAGAAATATTCAATATTATTTCTAAAACACTTAAAACTCCATTGGAGCCAGATCCAAAACTAATAATATCAGGAATGTCAGAGGGCTGCGCTCATCTAACGTTATTTCAAAGACGCTTCCTTGACTACGATTTAATAACTACGAAAAAACTTATACTTAAATTCTGGGAAAAGATAACACTCCCCACAGTGAAGATGTGGATCACAGAAATGACACTACATCTAGAAAAAATAAGGTTCGTCTTGACTGACAAACCAGATCAATTTTCAAAAATATGGTCTCCTTTTATTGAATTTCTCAACAACATAATGATTGAACACAAACTCAAAACCGATGGTAGGGCTGGGTGAGCGGGCGTACAGAAGGGTAGTTGGATATATCTCCGCTTCTTTTTCACATTTTCGAATTCTGTTTTTTTTTCCTTGCTTTTTTTTCCTTTTCTTCTTTCTTTCCTGTTTTCCCTTATTTTCCTATCTAGTTAATAGTTTATAAAATGTTAAAACTGAAGCTGTACGAAAACTGTATAACTGCTATGTCGATCATTTTTTGCACAATTGCTTCTAACAAAAATAAAAAAAAACAAAAACAAAAAAAACAAAAACAACAACTTTAGGCTGTGCACACCATAGGCAAGAAGAAAATTTCTGCAACCTCACTGTCATTAAACAGGTAACATGTAAAGTTCACTAATTCTCTTTGCAACTGCATGCTAGTTCTTGCAAATCATGCAACAGGACCCCAAGATCTCCGTGTTCCTCAGGCCTTTGTCATCTCTTCATATTTTGAGTTGATTTGTCAAATGTAGCAATGTATAGCGACAACGTTTATTTTACATGTAATGCAAGGAAATTGTTCACTAATACAATACATTAGTGCAAAAAGAAAGTGCAAGGGGCCACAACGAGGTGGATTGGAAGATTGGAAACATATGAAAGGTGTCAACAGTCTGATAACAGCGGGCAAATAGCTGTTCTTGAATCTGGTGGTGATTTGAGAGAGGACATAGGACCAGGTTGTGAGTGGTCCTTGGATTATGTTGGGTGCTTTCCTGAGGTAACATGAACTGTAGATGAAGTTGATGGAGCAGGCTGGTTTGTGTTGGACTGGACCGTTTCCACAACTCTCTGCATTTTTTGAGATACCGGACAGACCAGCAAGCTATGATGCTACTGGATAAATGATTTCTATAGTGGTGCATAAGCAGAAATTGATAGTCACTGGAGAGGCGCTAAAATGCTTTGTTATTCTGAAGAAGTAGAGGTGCTGGTGTGGCACCTTAGCCCTAGTAACAATGTGGTTGTACCAGGACAAATAGTTGGTGATATGTTTGGAGAATATGATTCTTTTCCACACCATATGTGACCGTTTTATATTCAGCTGGACAGTTGTACAGCCAATCAATAGTGCCTTCCGCGCACCGCATTCATGCTGATCCTTTTGCCCACGTATATTAATCTAATTTGCTTGCATTGGGACTTCATCTTATATGCCTTACCTATTTATCCATCTGTCTAAATGTCTCTCAAACACAATGTGCATCCAGTTGCACCACCTTCTCTGGCATATGATTCAGACATCAATCAATCCCTGTATTAAAAAAAACCCTTCAGATTTCCTTAAAAATCCATGTGCCTTACCTCAAACCTGTCCCCTCATGTTTTTGAAACACCAACCATGGGAAAACAATATTGACTATTAGTAGGATTAAACGAGAACTTACCAGTTTATTTTATGAGGAGTTACGTCGTGGGACTACGTGAAGGACGTCCAGTCGCATGCGCGTCAAACTTCAAAGCAGCGGTGTGAAATCACAGATGATCTACTCCGAAGCATAATAGTAAGCTACGTGATACAAACTTAACTTACCTTTGATCTTATTAGGGTGGGAGCGGAGGGCACGTAGTCCCTCGACGTAACTCCTCATAAAATAAAGATCAAACTTCAAACTGGTAAGTTCTCGTTTAATCTTACTATTTTACTTCGGAGTCACGTGAGTGACTACGTAAAGAATTTAAAGCTTCTGTGATTTCAGGCCGTAGATTGGGTTCCGGCGTATCACTGCATTTTGCTCGACTCTATGAGTGAAAAACAGTCAATGACATGCAAACCATCATACTTGTTTAATTAATTAATGGTTTATTTTATGGTAAAACATTATGTGTCCCATTTTAATCTCTAGAGACATTTAATACTGAATTCAAAATAGTACCTCCAAATACACCAGAGTCTGCAATTTCTTTGTGATAATACTTGTGCAACATCCTTTCATTTTCCCAACCTGCGGCCGCAAGGATATGGTCTATTGGAATGTCCAAATCCTTGGCCGCCAATGTTGCCGCCGCCCTGGTGGAATGAGGTTTAAATTTGTCAGTAACAATTCCTGCATCCAATAGCACCTTCTTCAGCCATCTTCAAATTGTTTGTGTTGTCACTTTTTTGTGTGGCTTTATGGCTGATGAATAATCCAGTGTCTACACCTGTAAGATGTTTGGTAGTCTCAATGTAGTATTTTAAATATGTAACTACACAAAGTCTTTGATCTGCAGGATAAGCTGAAAATCAATTTACACCCCGATACTCCTGGTCTGCTCTGTTTTAGCAGGTCATAGACATAGAATGTAATTTCCTCTGTTTTCATTCCCATTCTATCTATCCTTAACTTGTGTAATGTTTGTACTCTTTGAGCTGATACTAATGCCATTAACATGACTGCTTTTATCGTAAATTTGTCTAACGACAAATTTGAGATGGGATCCCAATCCCTAAGTAGCATTAAAGATGCCCTTCATGTATCTACAAGTCAAAGGATGTGATCCTAGAACTTGATGTCCCGATGGTCTCGATAAGTATGCCGACAAAGCATTCCTTGCTGTGTTGATCACACTATAGCTTAAATTATCATCAAAATGTAATTTTGACAACTTTCTACAACATCTGAAGCGTCTGCAGTGTGGTAAGAAAGTTTTGTGTTGAAGAAACTGTTCCCATTTCTTAATGTAAGAAAATGTACTGCTTCTAGGTACTTTTTCGAATCTGCAAATCAATAAATCAACACGATCATGTAAAGGATGAAATTCACCAGTTACAGGGTGCACAAGTAGGTTTTCTTGTCTAAAGACAACCATAATGGGTTCAGTCACCATTTTTAACCCTAATGGATACAATATTTGTGTGGGCAAATCTGGAACCACCAACAATCCTGAAGCATAATCTTGTTTGATCTTCTGTAGACACCACCTATTGATGAGACAAAAGGGAGGAAATGCATACAAAACATTCCACCACAATTTAACGTACAATTTTGTGGAAAATATCACGATTTAACATCCATTCTGTGTTGTCATTGAAATTTCTTCACCTAGTATCTGCAATTATGTTGAATTTACCTTGTAGGTAACTTGCAGAAAGCCAAATATCTTTCTCAATGAACCAGTGCCAAATCATGTTTTCCAATCTGCCACATGCTTCTGACTTGATTCCACCCATGTGATTGACATGTGCCACTGCCGTAGTGTTGTCAATCTGAACCTGTACATGCAAATTTTGTACCTTTCGGCAAAGGGCTTTCAACCCATGCAATACACTTAGTAATTAAGGCTAATTTATGCCATGTGCCTCGAGCAAAGTTTCTTCCTCTGCATTCCATTTATCTCCACAGCTTGAGATGACATCCGCAGCTCCCCATTCCAATGCACTTGCATCTGTTTGTAAAATGGTAGCTCGTGATTCAATCATTATTTTTGTGTAGGAACAATCCACATTTTTAATCCACCATTTTATATCCTCAATTGCTGTGCTCGGTAATTGCTTAGGTCTATCAAAATGTCCAGCATATCTTTTTAATGCTGCAATTTTAGCTCTCTGCAATTGCTGATGGTGCAGTGGCCCCAGCTGCAACCGAAGCAATTAACTTACCCAGCAGACTAGTCACTTTTCTGATTGATGGTTGTTTGCCTGCAATTAGTTCCTTACAACCCTCAATCAATTGCAGCTTCTTTTCCTTGGGTAAGTTCACTGTCATATGGTGTGAATTAATAGTGAACCCCAAGTAATCAATTATTTTGTTAGGTATCAGTTTGGATATCTCTTAATGAATGACAAATCCCAGTCTTTGAAATGTGAGGTTTACTTTTTAAAACTGAAGCTGTTGCCATGGTTTCAGTATCTCCCACAATTAAAATGTCATCCAAATAAGCCATTATCAAATGGCCTTGAGTTCTTAACAATGCTAAAATTGACTTCAACAGTTTTGTAAACAATCTGGGGCCGGACATCAATCTATTTGGTAATGCTTTAAACTGCCACATTTGAGACATCCAGACAAATTGCAATTATCTGCGATGTTGCACATGCACCCCAACAGAATAATGTGCATCTTGGAGATCTATGCTTGCCATATAACATTCTGTTGCAATTAATTGCAAAGCATTAGTAAAAATCTCCATTTTGAAATGTTTATACTGCACAAAAGAGTTAAGACTTGTGAGGTCCAAAATGATTCTAGTACCCCCATCCTTTTTTGTTCTAGAGAAAATACTCGATACAAACTGATGGTTTTGATAAGTTGTTTTCTCTATTACCCCTTTTTTACTCAAAACCTCAATTTCTATTTCAATTCTTCTCATCTCTTCTTTAGAGAAGGAATATATTCTTTTTGGAGTATGTTGTTTAGGGGGATTTTCATTCTGATAAAATTCAATTCTAAACCCCATAATACTGCACAGTATATATGCATCAGATGTTATTAGTTTCCATTCTTTTAAAAAGAATTGTAATCTACCCCCAACTTGTAAGTAGGATACATCTGATATGTTTCTTTCAGAACCAGAGCCACCTACCTCAGAGTTTACTGGTGTCACTTTTTGTACCTTGCCCCTTGTGGAAATACCATGACCTCCACGTCCTGGGGTTATATGTCCATATCTTGTTCCTTCACCAGTTCCCCTTCGGTATGGATATTGCCTTCTAGCTGTGCTGCCAAACATCGGTGGTTTCATCATCCCGATGGTTTTTGATTCTTCTTTGAGAACCTTTAGTTTTTTGGCAAGCTCTTCTCCAAAGAGTAAATTTGGCAATTGTATATTAGATGGTTTACAGAGCCCTGCAAACTTAGGATGCATGTTAGGTCTTATCACAGTTTTACTAATACAGTTTATTTCAAATAGTGCATTACACATCATTCCCATTACATCCTGTTGTGCCATTGTCACATTTCCTTCTTCCAGATCTTTGGCAAATGCCGTAATACTTGACCCAATCAATCTTAATACCCGCTGTAAACTCATTTCTTGAGCTCTTACTGCAATGCCCATATACTTCCACACTTCTTTGTTAACAGCTGGCACTCCTAGCAGAGCACAGTTCTGCGGGATTTCATATTTGTTCATAACTTCATCCATTGTTGTATCTTCTGATTGATGGGAAAGCAGGTAATTTATACTCTCTGCTAATTCCTCTGGAAGAGGTTGTCCCTTGTGTTGTCATAGAGTGATACAGTGTGAAAACAGGCCCTTCGGCGCAACTTGCCCACACCCGCCAACATGTCCCAGCTACACTACCTGCTTTTGGTCCATACCTCCAATCCTGTCCTATCCATGTGTCAGTCTAACTTTTTCTTAAATGTTCGGATTGTCCCTGCCTCAACTACCTCCTCTGGCAGCTTGTTCCATACACCCATCATCCTTTGTGTGGATAAAGTTACCTCTTAAAAATACGTCATACAAAAAACATTGAAATCATACATATACAGTGCACTAAAACATGATTTTAATACATAGAAACATAGAAATTAGGTGCAGGAGTAGGCCATTCGGCCCTTCGAGCCTGCACCTCCATTCAATATGATCATGGCTGATCATCCAACTCAGTATCCCGTACCTGCCTTCTCTCCATACCCTCTGATCCCCTTAGCCACAAGGGCCACATCTAACTCCCTCTTAAATATAGCCAATGAACTGGCCTCGACTACCCTCTGTGGCAGAGAGTTCCAGAGATTCACCACTCTCTGTGTGAAAAAAGTTCTTCTCATCTCGGTTTTAAAGGATTTCCCCCTTATCCTTAAGCTGTGACCCCTTGTCCTGGACTTCCCCAACATCGGGAGCAATCTTCCTGCATCTAGCCTGTCCAACCCCTTAAGAATTTTGTAAGTTTCTATAAGATCCCCTCTCAATCTCCTACATTCTAGAGAGTATAAACCAAGTCTATCCAGTCTTTCTTCATAAGACAGTCCTGACATCCCAGGAATCAGTCTGGTGAACCTTCTCTGCACTCCCTCTATGGCAATAATGTCCTTCCTCAGATTTGGAGACCAAAACTGTACGCAATACTCCAGGTGTGGTCTCACCAAGACCCTGTACAACTGCAGTAGAACCTCCCTGCTCCTATTCTCAAATCCTTTTGCTATGAAAGCTAACATATCATTCGCTTTCTTCACTGCCTGCTGCACCTGCATGCCCACTTTCAATGACTGGTGTACCATGACACCCAGGTCTCGCTGCATCTCCCCTTTTCCTAGTCGGCCACCATTTAGATAATAGTCTGCTTTCCTGTTTTTGCCACCAAAATGGATAACCTCACATTTATCCACATTATACTGCATCTGCCAAACATTTGCCCACTCACCCAGCCTATCCAAGTCACCTTGCAGTCTCCTAGCATCCTCCTCACAGCTAACACTGCCCCCCAGCTTAGTGTCATCCGCAAACTTGGAGATATTGCCTTCAATTCCCTCATCCAGATCATTAATATATATTGTAAATAGCTGGGGTCCCAGCACTGAGTCTTGCGGTACCCCACTAGTCACTGCCTGCCATTGTGAAAAGGGCCCGTTTACTCCTACTCCTACATCAAATTTCAAAAAGATGCTACCCTTGGAGGGGGGACATCCTTCTTCCACTCCCTCACCGGGTACCCCCAAGGCCAGTGGTCAGTGATCGCACAGACTCCCCCCTTTCAAAAATGCTCCAAACCAATTTAAAGCATATATATTGTATTCAAGTGTAAGTTAAAAGACTTGCTGCAATAGGCACCATATTGCACAATTCCAATGGGAGGGAGACACCCTCCTCCTCCCCCCCCTCCCACCCCCCCCCCCCCCCCCCCCCCCCCCCCCCCCCCCCCCCCGGTCGTCATGCTCCCTCGGGCTTGGTCTCTCGCAATTTCTCACTCCCAACTCTCACCCAATGTTGGCAGCCCTGCATGAGGTACATAGGTCAAAGGGAAACGGACATCGCCTTGTGATCTTTTACTGTTTTTTGCATCTCTAATGAAAGCGGGGATCAGGCTGAACACTTCTGTGTATCAGTGGTCAAACTTAAGGTTTTATTAAATCGCATCGAAATCTGATTTGGGGAGTTGCAGAAATCAACAATTGTATCAGACGAGCTGGTCCTTGCTCTCTGCCATTCCAACGTGGATCTGGGGCCTGACTGGTGGAGTCTTGTGGGCCTGACTGCTCCTCCACTGTGGACATCGGGGTCTTCACTTCCTGCCTGTCTTACTCCCTGCCTCAGTGTTAGCATTCTCATCCTTGTGTACCAATCCCTCCTTGATCCTCACACCCTCACTCAGTCTGTCACCTCGTCCACTCAGGTGATCCTCTGAAATCTTTGTTCTCCTCTATCTGTGGCCCCCTTTTCTTGCTCATGTTCTTTGGCTTTACAGATTGGAGGCCTCAGTGCCACAAAAAGCTGGAGGGACTCGGCGGGACCGGCAGCATCTCTGGAGAGAACGAATGGGTGACGTTTCGGGTCGAGACCCTTCTTCAGTTAGGGAACAGGGAAATGAGAAATATAGAGGATGATGTAGAAACATAAAGTACAAGGAATGAAAGATATGCAAAAAAGTTACGATGATAAAGGAAACAGGCCAATGTCAGCTGTTTGTTGGGTGAAAACAAGAAGCTGGTATGACTTGGGTGAGGGGGGGGGGGATAGAGAGAGAGGGAATGCCGGAGTTACTGTAAGTTAGAGAAATTAATATACCACTGGGCTGTAAGCCGCTCAAGCAAAATATGAGATGCTGTTCCTCCAATTTGTGTTTAGCCTCACTCTGGCAATGGAGGAGACCTAGGATAGAAAGGTCAGTGTCGGAATGGAATGGAGAATTGAAGTGTTTAGCAAACCGGAGATCAGGTACATTCAGGGGGACTGAGCGAAGGTGGTCAGCGGTACGATTGCCCAGTCTACATTTGATCTCGTCGATGTATAAGAGCCTCCATCTTGATCAACGGATCCAGTAGATGAGGTTGGAGGAGGTACAAGTGACCCTCTGCCTAACGAAAGAACTGTCGGGGTCCGTGGACAGAGTCGAGAAAGAAGGTATAGGGACAGGTGGAGATGGTGGAATCAGGTACCATCACTATGTTTGAGGCATTTTGACAGACAGTTAAATAGGAAGGGCCTATAGGCCACAGTCCTAATTAAGGCAGATGGGATTAATATAGATGTGGAAAGAGGTTGGCATGCACATAGAGGGCCAAATTTCCCCTTTTTGTGCTGCAGCCTTCTGTCGTCTGAATGAAGAATTGTTCATTTTGGGAAAAGCTGAAGCATGCTATCTAAAATGTGAGACATGACAGAGTTTTGAGGTTCAGAAGGATCTTGGGGTCCTGGTGATAATATTCTAGTTAATAATGAACAATTTTATAATTAGAATTGATTAAGTAAAATATTAGCTTGAGTATAGCCTGAGTATAACCCAGCTCTTTCTGGGTGCTGAAATAAGCTGAAGTTTGCAGAAATGTGGGAATCAGGAAATTGGAGGCCACCTTTCAAACTGCCTTTCAAGCTGGTTCCTGTTATGTGTCAAGTAGAACACCATTCACAATGGTGAGAGGGATATACTTCCTGAGAAGGTTCAGGCTTCTGTTTACAGAAGCCTTGAGCGAGGATGAGCTTCTTGAGAAAACTGGTATTCTAACCAACATGAATTTCTGTGGTTAGCTGACTTTCAGAGATTGTATTGTTAAGACAGAATTGTAATGGTTGTGTTTTTTGACTAACTTCCTGCTTTCGAATGTTTGAGATCAACAGTTTTATTATCGATAGAAGCACAGGATGGTTAGACTATTGTATCATTGACAAGCATTCTTTGAATGGGTAGAGCTGTGATTGATTTGTATTAAACATCATTGCTGCCATTCTGTATGAACATGTGACTATGTTTCCAAAATAGTATTAAAAAGCTGTATGTCTTCATTCATTAGAGTGTTAGCCTAGGGAGAGCCAAGTATCAGCTGTTTACTTGGCTTTGTATCTCCTAACACTTTCGCCGGCTCATTGATCAGTAAAGCTTGTTGGTTTTACATAACTTATTGTGAGTTGTCTGTTTTAAGAAATGAACTTTAACACTGGTGCCTGGATTACAACGATTCATAGGCAGGTACATAACCAACTAAGAAGGTGACCGGAATGTTAACTGATGAAGGATCTTTGCCCTGAATCGTTATCTCTGTTTTCCCTTCCCCAGTGACTCTTGCCTTGAAACAACACAGGCTGAAGGATGACAACAAAGAGATAGGTGGGTATTTGGGACGAGCTGCCAGATGAAATGGTAGAGGCAAGTACTGTTCACATTTTAAAATCATATTTGGAAAGTTAGATCGTTAGGAAATGGTTAAAGGGCCAAGGGTTCACAAATGCGACTCACTCAGGAAGTCCCTAGGTCAGCATGAAGATTGGAACGAAAGGCCTGTTTCCGCAATTACTAACAATGATTCCATATAATGCTGCCTGACCTACTGAAACTTTTCATCATTTTCTATTTTTAGTTCAAATTCTGGATTTTGCATTTTGTTTTTTAATTTTCAGAGTGTTATATATATGGCTGCGGGGAGGGGGCAGGGAATATTATCTGTGACCAAATGCTGTGGAGGTTTGTGATCAGCGGTCGGAGCTCAGTCAATCGGAGAACACAGACTGCAGTGTAATTACCCGCCAATTTCAGTGCAAACAAGAACCGAGGGCAATGTTATCTTATAATATTGTTTCCATCAATTTAAATCTACTTTAATGTTCGCATAAATCGTATGTGGTGCGGATTTACTGATCCGCTAGCGGAAATGAAGGAATTAGCTCTGCCCGAGGCTGGATATAAGTCACTGTTTTCTGGGAGAAGCCTCGTCGAACTTAGTGTTGGTGCATTCATTGTTCTGTAGGTAAGAGGGTAACGGATTTGATTTCGAGGAGGATCTCTTACTGCAAGTCGCCGCCAATCTTTATAACCATATAACAATTACAGCACGGAAACAGGCCATCTCGACATTTCAAGTCCGTGCCGAACACTTATTTTCCCCTAGTCCCATCTACCCGCACTCAGACCATAACCCTCCATTCCTTTCCCGTCCATATACCAATCCAATTCATTTTTAAATGATAAAATCGAACCTGCCTCCACCACTTCCACTGGAAGCTCATTCCACACAGCTACCACTCTCTGAGTAAAGATGTTCCCCCTCATGTTACCCCTAAGCTTCTGTCCCTTAATTCTCAAGTCATGTCCTCTTGTTTGAATCTTCCCTACTCTCAATGTCTCAATGTTATCTTCTGCGCTCCAAAGAATAAAGACCTAACTTGTTCAACCTTTCTCTGTAACTCACTTGCAACCCAGGCAACATTCTAGTAAATCTCCTCTGTACTCTGTCTATTTTGTTGACATCCTTCCTATAATTATCGACCAAAATTGTACACCATACTCCAGAATTCGGAGGAATATCTGCCAAAACGTACCTTTCCGCTTCAGTCAACAGCTGTTTCATGTTTAGTTTAGTTTAGAGGTACAGCGTGGAAACTGGCCCTTTGGGCCAACGATTCCACACCGAACAGTGATCCCCACACTTGAACACTATCCTACACACACAAAGGATTTTTTTTGAACATTTTTATCAAACCAAGTAACCTACAATGTTGGACATCTTTTGAGTGTGTGAGGAAACAGGGAGAACGAACAAACTTGCCTGTGCAAGCACCCGTAGTAAGGATCAAACCCAGGTCTCTGGCGCTGTAAGGCAGTAGGTCTACCACCACGCCAACGTGTAGACAGCCTGAACATCCTCAATCCTTTCCACATAATAATAATAATAATAATAATATATATTTTTTAATTGTCATTGCACATAAGTGCAACGAGATCTGGGTATGCAGCTTCCATCCGACATCATAACTTAAGTAACTACTAAAATTTAGGTTTAGATACCCCGAGAACATGGTTTGTACAAAGAACATAACAACAGTAAAATAGTCAAAACAGACTAAAGTGCAGATGTGTCTGTGCGACGTGACCATCCGAGGGAGACAGTCCGTGGGGGTGTGGGTGTCATTTTAATTTCATGTTTCATGTATTTATGTTTTTATCACTGGAGGCAGATCAATTTCCCTCCTGGGATAAATAAATTTCAATCATATCACATTGTAAATGCATCTGAAATGTTGTTGCAGGCCCTGATCTGCCCTGGCAGCTCATTCCAGATGCCAAATAAACATATGAAAAATGTACCATTTAATCCTCCTCTCTCTCACTTTAAACTGATGCACGTTTAGAACTGCCATAGGAGACAGATCCTGGCTATCTAGTTTTTTATGCCTCATAATTTTACATGCTTCTATCATGTCATGTCAGCCTCCTTTACTCCAGAGCATATAGAATACAGCCTGTCCAATCTCTCCTGATAACTCAAGCCATGCCATGCAGGCAACATCCTAGTGAATCTTTTCTTCACCCTCTCCAGCTTAATCACATGTTCTCTGTGGTGTGATGACCATCACTGCACACAATACTCAAAGTGCAGTCTAATGGACCATTAGTACAACAGTAACATGGTGTCCCAATCCTTGTACAGTGCCTCGGCTGATGAAGGTGTTCCTGCCCATTCAGCGAATCCTATCCAAATCCTTCTCACCTCACGTCCAGCCTTGATTCACTTCACCTATTGAGCTGGGGTCAAGGAAAGAGCGTTCACATCGCGGCTCTGTTTCCACCAATCTTTCCACCACCACGCACACGAAGCACAAGACAGACACCATTGTATGCAGTTACCTAGAATCACTACCAGGTAAGGATGGCGAGAATTACACTCAGAACGTGGTTGCAATATGGGACATGGTGCCTGAGAATGTGGTGAACACTCACACTAGTGAACAAGTATCTGGAAGAGCACTTGAAGCTTTGAAGTGTGGAAGGTTATGGACCAAGTGTTGATAAACTGGACTGGTACAGTGGGGCTCTTGATCGTCAGTATGGAGGGCCACATGGGCCGTCTCTGTACTGTACAATCCCATTGCCGAGAGATGTGTTTAGCTCTGGCTGAACAACTTCTAATCTTGTGTGTGGACTCGATAAGAAGATCTATTGAGCTGGGTTTCGAGTGACATCAGTGACAGAGCCTCCACACTCCCAAGGTGGACAGTCGTAAAGATTGAAAGAATCAAATAATCATAAAAGAAACAGGCCCTTCGGCCCAACACGTCCATGCCGACCAAGATGCCCCACATGAGCTGGTCCCATATATCCACATTTGATCCATATCACTCTGAACTGTCCAGACCTACGTACCTGTCCAAGTGTCTTTTTAAAGTTGTTATTGTCCCTGACACTTCCTATGCAAGTACCCACCAACCTCTGTGGGGAAATTCAGTGCACTCCTGGTGAGGCGATTTTACACCAGTCCAAAATGCCTGCCCCTTACTCTGAACGTTGAATCCAGACATTTAACCTGGGGAAATGCTGGGACTGCAGCTATCTATATTACTAAAAGCCTGATCTTAACCGCTTTTGGTCCACTGTGCTGCGATTTCCGAGAGAACCAGCCACCTACGGCCGTCATTTTTGGCCACCTTCCGGGACTGGAGGATTTTTCCCATCAATGAAAAATCAGAGAGATACTAATGCTATAAAAAAAAATTCCATTCTCTCTGCTGTCCCCGCTGGCGGCAGGGGGAGGGACTATAAAACCCGGAAGTGTAGTCCCTCACTCTGTCTCTGCCAGATCCAGGAAGTGAGAGGGTCACGGCTCTCTGAGCTGCGAATAACACTGAACGCACGTCTATTCCACGGTGAGTCCCCTCAATGCGGCCGTAAAGTGGCTGCTGCCCAATTGTTTGCCTCACCTTTTAAAAATAGTTTGTGTTCAAAAAATGAATTTTGGTCGTCAGGTGGCTGCTGCCCAATTGTTTGTCTGGCCTTTTTTAAAAAAAGTTTCTGTTCACAAAATGAATTTTGGTTGTCAGGTGGCTGTTGCCTTATTGTTTGCCTCGCCTTTTTAAAAAGTTTGTTTTCAAAAAAATGAATTTTGGTTGTCAGGTGGCTGCTGCCCAATTGTTTGTCTAGCCTTTTTAAAAAGTTTCTGTTCACAAAATGAATGTTGGTTGTCAGGTGGCTGCTGCCCAATTGTTTGCCTCGCCTTTTTAAAAAGTTTCTGTTCACAAAATGAATGTTGGTTGTCAGGTGGCTGCTAACCAATTGTTTGCCTTGCCTTTTTAAAAACTTTGTGTTCACAAAATGAAATTTGTTGTGTCAGGTGGCTGCTGCCCAATTGTTTGCCTCGCCTTTTTTTTAAATGTTTGTGTTCACAAAATGAAATTTGGTTGTCAGGTGGCTGCTGCCCAATTGTTTGCCTCGCCTTTTTAACAAGTTTGTGTTCACAAAATGAATTTTGTTTGTCAGGTGGCTGCAGCCCAATTGTTTGCCTCGCCTTGGCTTTTAAAATCGTTGCCACAGTTGGCTGCCAGCCCAAGAATCCATTTGGCCCACAATGTGTATACTAGCTCTCTGGAAACCAGTACCTTCGGCCCGGAACACACATACTAGCACAACAGGCAGCCCCCCCCGGCGAGCAATATTGGAATTGGTGGAGAGGTGGAATGTTGCATTGGTGACCAGCCCTTCCGTGTAATGCTGGGACCCAACGGGTCCCACTTCGTCTTGTTTACAATATACATCAATGATTTAGATGAAAGGATTCAAAGTAACATCAGCAAATTTGCAGATGACACAAAGCTGGGTGGCAGTGTGAACTGTGAGGAGGATGCTATGAGGATGCAGGGTGACTTGGACAGGTTGGGTGAGTGGGCGGATGCATGGCAGATGCAGTTTAATGTGGATAAATCAGGGCTCGAAATTAACGGTTTCCCGGGTGCCATTGACCACTCAAAGCGCCGCCGGGCAACCTAAACACTGAGTAATTTTGCCCGGCTTGGCAACCAGATACTGGTTTGTACCGAAGATAGACACAAAAACTGGAGTAACTCAGCGGGTCAGGCAGCATCTCTGGAGAAAAGGAACGTGACATTTTGAGACGGCTGTATTGCGTGGGAAAGGTACTAGGTGCGTAGTGACGAAGGGTCGAAGCGACAGCGGCTCCATCTCCTCCTCCTCCCGCACCCTGCCCGCCCTGATAAGGGCCGCTGCTTGCAAACCCGCTAACGTCGCACTTTCAAAACAAACCCTCCTGTACGCCAAGGCTGGGAGGAGGGAGGGAGGGAGGGGGAGGCCTCAGCGTGCGGGAGGGTTTGTTTTGAAAGTGCGCCGTTAGCGGGTTTGCAAGCAGCGGCCGCTATCAGGGAGGAGAGGGAGATGGAACCGCTGCTGCCGCTGTGCGGGACCCGTCATTCGCTGCGACACTGCTGAAGCAGTTGCACCATAGATACTATAGCTATAGGATCTTTGAGCTGCACCGCTCGGCCCCGCACCTTGCTGTTGGCTGGCGGAGGGAGGCGGTGGCGAGGAAATCCCAACGGCCAAGATGTTGTCCGAGGAGCGCTGACCTTCCTTCCTCCCCACCTCGCCCCCCCCCCCCCCCTTCTCTCTCTCTCTTGTACGCCCCCCCCCCCCCTAATCCTGGGACCCCTCCTCTACATCCAGCACTTATCCCCATTCAGTCCTCACTGACATCCACTGTGCTCCCCTCCCCATCTCCCCCCACCCCCCCCAATCAATTCATCCTGCGCTGATCACCCTATCCACCTCGCATTGATTCTCCTGCCACCATCCTACACTGGTTCCCCAATTCACCCTGTACTTACCCCTTTCCCATCCATCCTGCACTTCTCCTCCATCAATCCTGTACTGATCCCCCATCCATCATGTACTAATCCACGCATTCATCCCGTACTGACCCACCCTCCATTTACCCTGCACCTTTCCCTCATTCATCCTGTAGTGATCCCCCATTCATCTTGCACAGACCCTCCGATCCACACTGTAATGACCCCCCCCCCCCCCCATTCATCCTGCGCTGATCTCCCCCCCTCCATCCTGTACTGATCCTCCCATTCAAGAATGGGGGGAACAGTCTGAAGAAGGGTCTCGACCCGAAACGTTGCCTATTTCCTTTGCTCCATAGATGCATCCTCACCCGCTAAGTTTCTCCAGCACTTTTGTCTACCCCATCCATCCCGTACTGAACCCCCCCATTCAACATCACTGACATCTCCCGTGCTCTCCCCTCACAATTTTACCTACTCCAACCAACACGTACTAATTCACCTGCCTCAGTCCATCCATTCTGCACCGACTGCCTTCTAACCCCCCTCCCCCCCGCCATCTATCCACCCCACACTGATTCACACACACCCCCCTCCCTGACCCTATTGTCCTGGAAATGTCGTCAGAGCGAACATTGACTATGTTTGATAACGGAAAGCAATCAAATGTGTTTTAATTCCCAATGTTATTATTAGTTTTAATCCATAAAGATGGATTAATTATATTGTTAACACGTGAAACATTAAAACCGCAGTGTTCGATTGTCACTGCTACCGTTGACACGTTATTACAGAATTCATTTTAACGGCAAATCAATGCTCTTAATATGGAATATCAGTACTGTAGTTATTTAATGAGCAACATTCACAACTATACGTACGCATATATGTTACCATGGTCCAGGATTTATTGAAACAGGTTGATCATACGCTGAATAATCAAACCACATTTTTGTTTGGAAGTTGAAAGAACTAATAGAAATTGCATTAATTGCAATGTGTAAAAAGAGTTGAGATACTGTCTTATAATTTTGCTGCATGTCATTGTGGGATATAAAACAGGAAGGCAGATTATTATCTGAATGGTGTCAAGTTGGGGAGAGGGGAAGTACAAGGAGATCTGGGGTTCATCACTCACTGAAAGCATGCAGGTACAGCAGGCAGTGAAGAAAGCTAATGGCATGTTGGCCTACATAACAAGAGGAGTTGAATATAGGAGCAAAGAGGTCCTTCTCCAGTTGTACGGGGCCCCAGTGAGACCACACTTGAGGCAGGTAACATGTTCCCGATGTTGGGGGAGATCAAAACCAGGGCCACAGTTCAAGAATAAGGGGTAGGCCAGTTGAACGAAGACGAGGAAAAACCTTTTTACCCATAGAGTTGCGAATCTGTGGAGTTCTCTGCCTCAGAAGGCAGTGGAGGCCAATTTTCTGAATGCTTTCAAGATAGAGTTAGATAGAGCTCTGAAAGATAGCAGAGTCAGGGGATATGGTGTGAAGGCAGGAACGGGGTACTGAATTTGGATGATCAGTCGATGTGGCTCGAAGGGCCGAATGGCCTTCACGTATTTTCTATTGAAACCCCTGGGTCCCTCAGAATATCAACATAGAATGATCCAGCTGGAAAACAGGCCTTTCGGCCCAACTCACCAAGCTGATTAAGAATATCATCCAACCAAATCCCATTTCCTCTTATTTGAGGCTGCTCCCGTGTGGGCGGCCCGGCTCCCGGCTGGAAGGCGCTCCCATATGGGCGGCCCGGTGCGGGGCGGAGACGGTGCTCCGGTGGCTGAGACGCTCCCGTGAGGGCGGCCCGGTGCGAGGCTGAGATGCTCACGTGAGGGCGGCCCGGTGCGGGGCGGAGACGGTGCTCCGGTGGCTGAGGCGGCGTTCTGGCGGCAGCGACCTGAATCCGGGGCTCGGCCGCGGGCCAGTGGATGACATCGTCGGGAGCTCGCGGGTCACAGACTGGTGCCTGTTTTCCGGAGCTCCCGTGGCAACAACTGCGTCCGCTGGACTGGAGGGCGGCAGCTTCGACCACCCCCAGGCCGCGGAGCTTGAACCGCGGGACTGACTTACCATCGCCCGGTGGGGTATCGCCTCAGCGCAGAGGGAGAAGAGGAGGGAAGAGACAGCAACCCTAAGACTTTTGCCTCCATCACAGTGAGGAGGTGCTTGGTGAACTCACTGTGGTGGATGTTAATTTGTGTTTATAGTGTGTTGTTTATTATTACATGTATGGCTGCAGGCAACGACATTTCATTCAGACCGAAAGGTCTGAATGACAAATAAAGGATTCAATCAATTCAATATTTGACCCATATCCCTCTAAACCATTCCCATCCATGCACACATCCAAATACAGATACATAGACAATATATGCAGGATAATTTTATATGCTTCTATAACATCCCCTCTAATCCTTCAAAATTCCAGTGAATACAAGCCCAGTTGCTCAGTTCTTTCATCAGATGACAGTCCCGCCATCCCGGGAATGAATCTTGTGAACTGACGTGGCACTCCCTTAATAGCAAGAATGTCCTTCTCAAAATAGGAAATGTCCTAATGTCTTAAATGTCCAAAAATGTCTTTAAGTATTGTGATTGTGCCTGCCTGATCTATTTCCTCAGTTAACTTGTTCCATATACCATCACCCTCCATGTGAAAACAATGGCCCTTGGGTGTCTATTAAATCTTTCCTGTCTCACCTCAAATCCATGCCCTCCAGTTCCTGATTCCCATATCCTGGCAAAAGGACTATGTGGGATCACCCTCTCTACATCCCTCAGAATTTTATAAACCTCGAAGACCAATTCTCAGATTTCCACGATCTAAGGAATAAAGTTCCTGTCCAATCTCACCCCATAACTTCAGGTTCAGACAACATCCATGTAAATCTCCTCTGCACTCTTTCCATTTTACTGGCATCTTTCATTGACCTTGGTGACTAAATCTGAACACAATACATATGCAGCACCACCAACATTGTGAACAACATCAACATCAACATCAACGAGCAGAGATTTCAGGGGGTCACTAGAAATGGAGGAGATTACAGGCAGAGTGAGGGTAGAGGGTGAAGGAGGGGTTGCTGCACAAGGATGAGAATGGTAAAAATGAGTGAGGGAGGGAGGGAGCCGATAGAGTGAGGCACTAACACACACTCACTGTTCACTGCCCGGCAAGGAGGAAGAGAAGACCCCGATGGATGTCCACAGTGGAGGAGCAGTTAGGCCCACAAGACTCCACCAGTCAGGCCGCAGATCCACACGAGAATGGCAGAGAGCAAGGACCAGCTCGTCTGATACAATCGCCGCCTTCTCTATCTCTGCAAACCACAAGAGCATCCGTGCGATCACCTCTCATTCGTCTAAACACCACAAGTACCGAGCGAGCGAGCGAGCGAGCGACCCCACTTCAGTTCCGTCCTTAACCTCAGGCTCCATCCCCGGGCCCAGGCCGCTCCCCCTCCGTGGGCCTCGTCGCCGACCCGCGCCCGGACCGGCCGGTTGCCGTGGCAACGACGTCAGTGACGGGTCGCGGCCTCTGTGAGTGACGTCAACGCGCAAATTGCTTAGTGAATGTGGACACAAAAAGATGTAGCAACTCAGCGGGACAGGCAGCAGCATCTCTGTAGAGAAGGGATGGGGGACGTTTCTGGTCCACACCCTTCTTCACACTGGTTGGGGATAAGGGAAACGTGAGATATAGTCGGTGATGTGGAGAGATAAAGAACAATGAATGAAAGATATGCAAAAAAGTAACGATGAGAAAGGAAACAGGCCATTGTAAGCTGTTTGTAGGGTGAAAATGAGAATCTAGTGGACTTGGGTCGGGGAGGAATAGAGAGAGAGGGAATGCTGGGGCTACCTGAAGTGAGGGACATCAATATTCATGCCACTGGGCTGTAAGCTGCCCAAGCGGAATATGAGATGCTGCTCCTCCAATTTGCTTTTAGCCTCACGCCGACAATGGAGGAGACCGAGGACTGAAAGGTCAATGCAGGAATGGGAAGGAGAATTAAAGTGTCCAGCAACCGGGAGATCAGGTTGGTTCACGGCGAGCTGAGCGAAGGTGTTCCGCGAAACGATCACCCAGTCTGCGTTTGGTCTCGCCTATGTATATGAGCCCACATCTTGAAATACGGATACAGTAGATGAGGATGGAGGAGCTGCAAGTGAACCTCTGCCTAACCTGAAAGGACTGTCGGGGTCCCTGGACAGGGTCGACGGAGGAGTTATAGCGACAGGTGTTGCATCTACTGTGGTTGCATGGGAAGATACCTGGGCATGGGGTGGTTTGGGTGGGAAGGGATGAGTTAACCAGGGAGTTGCAGAGGGAATGGTCTCTGCAGAAGTCGGAAAGGGGTGGAGATGGAAAAATGTGGCTAGTGCTGGGATCCCGTTGGAGGTGGCGGAAATTTCGGAGGATTATGTGTTGTATGCAACGGTTGATGTGATGGAAGGTAAGGACTAGGGGTCTCTGTCCCTGTTGTCACAAGGAGAGGGGGAGCAAGAGCGGAGCAAGGGGTACTGAGGAGACAGGAATGAAGACCTCATTTATGTTGGGAGAGGGGAACCCCCATTCCCTAAAGAATGAGAACATCTCACATGTTCTAGTATGAAACACCTCATCTTGAGCACAAATGTGGTGTAGACAGATGAATTGAGAGTAAGGGATAGAGTAGCAGGAAGCAGGGTGGGAAGACGAATAGTCAAGATAGTTGAGTCAGTGGGTTTGTAATAGATGTTAGTCAATAGTCTATTTTGTGTGATGGAGTCTGTGAGATCAAGAAAGGGGAGGGAGATGTCGGAGATGGTCCAAGTGAATTTGAATGCAGGATAAAAATTGGTGGTGAAGTTGATGAAGTCCATGAGTTCTGCATGGATGCAGAGGATAGCACCGATGCAGTCATCAATGTAACGGAGACAGAGTTCGAGGACATGCCCAGTGCACGCCTTGAGCAAGGATTGTTCAACGTACCCTACAAAGAGACAGGCATAGCTGGGGCCCATGCGGGTGCCCAGATCTACATCTTGGACTTGGATTCTTCAGTGAAATTGTCTCTCATTCCGTGACAGGCGCGGCAGCAGCCCGGGGGGAGGGGCAGAGAGAGCTGTCCATCAGAGGCACAGGCACGGGCAGTCACTGCGCACAGGGAAATCACAGAGACGTTTCGCTGTAAAATCTGCAACTGGAGAAATGAACTGTAACTGCGATAGAAAAGTGAACAAAATATAATATCGTTTCCGAGCAAGAAGCAATGAAAAAGATCAACGAAAATTCATGATAGAGATAAAGAACAATGAAAGAGGTGAGAGATGCAGCCGGTCAGAATTGTGTAAACAGTAAACGTGAGATAAAATAAAACTGATCTGATTATGGGGGCAGAGTTAGTGTAGATAGTGAGAAATGTCCCTACAGACAGAGTCACCTGAAACCAGTGGGAATCAGGTGAGGAAGGCGAGGGTTAGAAGGCACCTAAGGGTTGTATTATACTCAGAAAGTGATTGAAATATGGGATATAACAAAATATGCTGAAAGGGAATCCAGTTTTGACCATTTTGATTAATTTATCAGTTCATTAAAGGCCATCGAGATGAGGGAACATGGGTCCACAAGGGATATTAGGCCTCTCAAGGCTCAAGAACGTTTAATTGTCATATGTATCCGCAGTGGAAAAATGACATTGACACTTGCTGCAGCTACACAGTAGCACCCAGATCATAATTAATAATTAAACCTACATTAAATTAGTAACCACATTACGAGGTAACCAAAATTGTGCAACAACTGAAATCCATAGTGCTGCCAAAAACTTGGTGCACAGGAAATCACTGAGGTTGTGTCATGTTTAAAAGCACTATAATTACTGGAAAGAAGCTGTTCTTGAAATTGGCTACCATGATTTTCAAATTCGTCAACTTTCATTCTGTTGGTATTAGCAAAATGTGTTCACAGCCAGGGTGTAGTGGGTTTTTAGCAATATTAGCTGCCTTTTAAAGCATTGCCTTCTACAGATCGCTCAGATGTTGGAGAGGTTATACCTGTGAGTGACCTGGTAGTGTCTCCACCATAGTTTTCTTTGTTCAAGGGCATTTGAGTTGCCAAACCAGACCGTGATGCAACTGTACACCTGTAAAAGTTAAATAAAGTATTTGTCAACAACCTGAATTGATCAATCCTTTTAGGATATAGAGGAAGGAAAAAGTAGGTATGTATCATGTGTAGACAGCTGAGATGAAGCAAATCTAGTAACTTAACTGGAAAAGCAAAAGACCAAAAAGAGGACACTAGATTTATTTGGCCGAGAAGGTTATAAAAGGGGTGGATTTGTGAATATTAAGAGCTAAAGGTAACTCAGGAGAGATTAGGGTCGCTGAAGGATCAATGTGGATGGCTATATTTGGAACCATGGAGAATGTTACATGAACTGAGGGATTCAGTGAAGAGAACTACGCTGTCTGGTAACATATCAACGTTGAGAGGCATCGATAAGGTAGACAGTCAAAATATTTTTGCAGGTTGCAAATGTCCTGTACCAGCGGGCATAGCTGTAAGATGAGAGGGAGAAAGCATAAAGGACTATGTGTGACAGGTTTTTACTAAGAATAGTGGGAGTCTTGTTTGCATTGCCTGGGTTGGTGGTGGCAGATACAATAGTGGTGTATAAGAGGCTTTTAGATAGGCACACGGATGTTCAGGGAATAGAGATGTATGGATCATGCATAGGCAGATGAAATCAGTTTAATTAGGCATCATGTTTGGCACAAACATTGTGGGCTGAAGGACTCGTACTGTTCTACGTTCAATCTGGAAAGAGATACTGGTGGTCTTATAGTGCAAAAAGAAGAGTAAATCCCAGGGGCCTGATCAAGGCTATCTTTGGACATTGTGTGAAACCAGGGAAGAAAATGCAGAGGTACACAAAAATGCTGGAGAAACTCAGCGGGTGCAGCAGCATCTATGGAGCGAAGGAGATAGGTAACGTTTCGGGCCGAAACCCTTCTTCAGACTCGATAGGTAACGTTTCGGGCCGAAACCCTTCTTCAGTCTGAAGAAGGGTTTCGGCCCGAAATGTTACCTATCTCCTTCGCTCCATAGATGCTGCTGCACCCGCTGAGTTTCTCCAGCATTTTTGTGTACCTTTGATTTTACAGCATCCGCAGTTCCTTCTTGAACAAGAAAATGCAGAGGCTCTGCAGAGATATTTGTATCACTGTTAGGCATGGCTGAGGAACCGCAAGACTAATGTGGTGCCTTTACTTAAGAAAGACAGTTCGGGTAAGGCAGGGAACTACAGACCAGTGAGCCTAATGTTAGTGGTGGGAAAGTTACTGGTGGGGATTATGAGTGGATCCACTTGCACTTGGAAAGGCAAGGACTGAGGAGGAACAGTCATGATGGTTCTGTGCATGAGAAATCATGCCTCAAGAATTAGACTGGGTTTTTCAAAAAATGGACCATGGAAATTGGCGAGGGAAGGGCAGTAGATGTTGCCACATGAACTTTAGCAAGGCCTTTGACATGGTCATGTATGGTACACAGGTCCAGAAGTTAGACCATAAGGGATCCAGGATGAGCTTGTCATTCAAAGTCAAGTCAAAGTCAAAGTAGCCTTTATTGTCATTCAGTCCTTGCGGTCTGAATGAAATGTTGTTGCCTTGCAGTCCTACATATAATACAAAATGACAAAAACACGCAATAAACACAAATTAACATCCACCACAGTGAGTTCACCAGGCACCTTCTCACTGTGATGGAAGGCAAAAGTCTTAAGTCTTTGTCTCATCCCTTCTTATTCTCACTCTGCGCCGATGCGATCCAGGCTTCAGATGTTGTGACCCCGCCGGGCGATGGTAAGTAATGTCAGTCCCGCGGCTGAATCCATGCTCCGCGAACGGGCCGGTTCAGCTCCGCAGCCCGGGGTGGTCGAAGCTGCCGAAGCTGCGGCCCTCCAGTTCAGCGGACGCAGCTGCTGTTGCGGGAGCTCCGGAGAACAGGTCCGCAACCTATGACCTGCGAGCTCCCGACACTGGGCCCGCGGTCGGGACGCGTGGCCGCTACCGCCGGAACACTGCCCCATCTCCGAGGCCCAGGTCGCTGCTGCCGCTGCCCCAGCTCCGAGGCCAGGTCGCCACTGCCCCAGCTCAGAGGCTGGGTGGCCGCTGCCGCTGCCGCTGCCCCAGCTCCGAGGCCGGGGGGCCGCTGCCCCAGCTCCAAGGCCGGGTGTCAGCTGCCGCTGCCCCAGCCCCGAGGCCGGGTGGCCGCTGCCCCAGCCCCGAGGCCGGGTGGCCGCTGCCCCAGCTCCGAGGCCGGGGGGCCGCTGCCCCAGCTCCAAGGCCGGGTGTCAGCTGCCGCTGCCCCAGCTCCAAGGCCGGGTGTCAGCTGTCGCTGCCCCAGCTCCGAGGCTGGGTGGCCGCTGCCGCTGCCCCAGCTCCGAGGCCGGGTGGCCGCTGCCCCAGCTCCGAGGCCGCCAGCTCCGCTATTAGGCCTCGGTGGAGACGGAGGCGGGGGATACGACAAGAAAAGTCGCATCCCCCCCCCGAAGGAAGAGACCAAAAACATGTTTCTCCCCCCCACCCACACACATCCTAATAAACCAAAGATTAACTAAAACAGGACAAAAGAATAACAAAAAAAAAGAAAAAAACAGACGGACTGCAGGCGAGGCGCGGCTGCTAAGGCAGCGCCGCCATCTTTTCTCCCTCTGCGATGGAAATCGCAGAGGGAGAAAATCGATGGAAAACTGGCTATAGACGTGGTTGTGTCGAGCTGTTTTAGAGTTTGGCCGATGACCAGTGGTGTGCTTCAGGGATCAGTGCTGGGTCCACTGTCCAACGTCCAGGAAAACCCTGCCCAAGAAAATACTGGCAAAAAAATCTACCACCAAAAGATCATCGATCAAGAAATCTCCCTCCAAGAAAGTTGTGGCCAAGAAACCAGCGCTTAAACAAATGGCGGCTAAGAAATCACCGCTCAAGAAGGCGGCGCCGAAAAAACAAAAAAAGGCCGTAGTCAAAAAGGCGAAGGCGGCCAAGAAGCCGGTAAAAGGCCAGGCGAAGACCAAATCGGCGAAACCCAAGAAGGCATTGACCAAAAAGTGAATTTTACTTCGGAGTCACGTGAGTAACTACGTGAAGAAGGCCGTCCAGGCGCACGCGGGTCATCTCATCAGACGCATTGCGCTGCGACTGCGGTAGGAGGTGTGGAACCTCTAAGCGGTGAATGAAGGAAAACCTGAACGTAAGTATTTTCTACTTTTACTTGCAGGCTGCTTTTCTTCGGAGACTGCGTGCAGAGACACAGGCAAGTCTTATGTATGGAGAAAGGTGGGAGGAAGAATAGTAAGCGCACCGCAGTAAGCACTCAATAAGACAAAGTGTCTGAGAGTAGCGGGCGCCCGACTAAAAAGTCGATTGTAAAGAAATAACTATTTTACACGGGAGGGGAAAAGTCCCGTTGAAACTCCCATAGGGAGCAAGGCCATAAATAAATAACAGGCCTGGAAGACTCTGAGGAGTCTGAACTATAGAATTTATAAACTGGAATTCCTCATGGGTAAAACAAACTCCAGAAGGAGTATAAAAGACGCGGGCTTAAAGAGCAACTGCATGGAAAACCCAGAAGAGGTTCTGGGAAACGCTGGCCCAGATTTGAGCCAGCGACCGAAATGCCTGATGATAAAGATGAATATATGGGCTGACCTGACAGGGAGGAAGCACCAGAAATGTCTGAAAGACAATACAGGCGTTGGTTTACAGGAGACCCAGAATATGGAGCAGCACCCAAATGTGGGCTGCCAATATACAGCTCAATGCAAGAGCTCGATGTACCTCAAAGAGGAAAAAGGGCTGGCCTGACAGGGAGGCAGCACCAGAAATGTCTGAAAGATAATACAGACGTTGGTCTACAGGAGACCCAGAATATGGAGCAGCACCCAAAAGTGGGCTGCCAATATACAGCTCAAATGAAGGGCTTGATGTACCCCAAAGAGGGACAAAAAAGCGTCGGACTATAATAGAGCCATCGCATGAAATACCTGATGATGAATATCCAGGTGAAACCCATTATGAGGAATATCCAGAATACTCTGATAATGAACCAGTAGAGGGCCAGAACGCAAAGCAAAACAAAAAAAACCAGAGAAAATAGCAGAGAGTATAAATTACCTGCTTTCCCATCAATCAGTAGATACAACAATGGATGAAGTTATGAACAAATATGAAATCCCGCAGAACTGTGCTCTGCTAGGAGTGCCAGCTGTTAACAAAGAAGTGTGGAAGTATATGGGCATTGCAGTAAGAGCTCAATAAATGAGATTACAGCGGGTATTAAGATTGATTGGGTCAAGTATTACGGCATTTGCCAAATATCTGGAAGAAGGAAATGTGACAATGGCACAACAGGATGTAATGGGAATGATGTGTATTGCACATTTTGAAATAAACTGTATTTGTAAAACTGTGATAAGACCTAACATACATCTTAAGTTTGCAGGGCTCTGTAAATCATCTAATATACAATTGCCAAATTTACTCTTTGGAGAAGAGCTTGCCAAAAAACTAAAGGTTCTCAACAAAGAATCAAAAATCATCGGGATGATGAAACCACCGATGTTTGGCAGCACAGCTAGAAGCCAATATCCATACCGATGGGGAACTGGTGAAGGAACAAGTCGCTCGTACTCACATACAAGATATGGACATACAACCCCAGGACGTGGAGGTCATGGTATTTCCACAAGGGGCAAGGTACAAAAAGTGACATCAGTAAACTCCCAACAAAAGAATGGAAACTAATAACATCTGATGCATATATACTGTGCAGTATTATGGGGTTTAGAATTGAATTTTACCAGAATGAAAATCCCCTACACAACATACTCCAAAAAGAATATATTCCTTCTCTAAAGAAGCGATGAGAAGAATTCAAATAGAAATTGAGATTTTGAGTAAAAAAGGGGTAATAGAGAAAACAACTTATCAAAACCATCAGTTTGTATCTAGTATTTTCTCTAGAACAAAAAAGGATGGGTGTACTAGAATCATTTTGGACCTCACAAGTCTTAACTCTTTTGTACAGTATAAACATTACAAAATGGAGACTTTTCCTAATGCTTTGCAATTAATTTCAACAGAATGCTATATGGCAAGCATAGATCTCCAAGATGCACATTATTCTGTTGCGGTGCATGTGCAACATAGCAGATATTTGAAATTTGTCTGGATGTCTCAAATGTGGCAGTTTAAAGCATTACCAAATGGATTGGCGTCCGGCCCCAGATTGTTTACAAAACTGTTGAAGTCAATTTTAGCATTGTTAAGAACTCAAGGCCATTTGATAATGGCTTATTTGGATGACATTTTAATTGTGGGAGATACTGAAGCCATGGCAACAGCTTCAGTTTTAAAAAGTAAACCTCACATTTCAAAGAATGGGATTTGTCATTCATTCAGAGATATCCAAACTAATACCTAACAAAATAATTGATTACTTGGGGTTCACTATTAATTCACACCATATGACAGTGAGCTTACCCAAGGAAAAGAAACTGCAATTGATTGAGGGTTGCAAGGAACTAATTGCAGGCAAACAACCATCAATCAGGAAAGTGACTTGTCTGCTGGGTAAGTTAATTGCTTCGGTTCCAGCTGGGGCCACTGCACTATCAGCAATTGCAGAGAGCTAAAATTGCAGCATTAAAAAGACATGCTGGACATTTTGATAGACCTATGCATTTACCGAGCACAGCAATTGAGGATATAAAATGGTGGATTAAAAATGTGGATTGTTCCTACAGGAAAATAATGATTGAATCACCAGCTACCATTTTACAAACAGATGCAAGTGCACTGGAATGGGGAGCTGCGGATGCCATCTCAAGCTGTGGAGATAGATGGAATGCAGAGGAAGAACCTTTGCTTGAGACACATGGCATAAATTATCCTTAATTACTAAGCGTATTGCATGGGTTGAAAGCCCTTGCCGAAAGGTACAAAATTTGCATGTACAGGTTCAGATTGACAACACTACGTCAGTGGCACATGTCAATCACATGGGTGGAATCAAGTCAGAAGCATGTGACAGATTGGCAAACATGATTTGGCATTGGTTCATTGAGAAAGATATTTGGCTTTCTGCAAGTTACCTACAAGGTAAATTCAACATAATTGCAGATACTAGGTCAAGAAATTTCAATGACAACACAGAATGGATCGTGATATTTTCCACAAAATTGTGAAAACATTTGGGAAACAAATGAGATGAGTTTACGTTAAATTGGGGTGGAATGTTTTGTATGCATTTGTATGCATTTCCTCCCTTTTGTCTCATCAATAGGTGTCTACAGAAGATCAAACAAGATTATGCTTCAGGATTGTTGGTGGTTCCAGATAGGCCCACACAAACATGGTATCCATTAGGGTTAAAAATGGTGACTGAACCCATTATGGATGTCTTGAGACAAGAAAACCTACTTGTGCACCCTGGTGAATTTCATCCTTTCCATGATCGTGTTGATTTATTGATTTGCAGATTCTAAAAAGTACCTAGAAGCAGTACATTTTCTTACATTAAGAAATGGGAACAGTTTCTTCAACACAAAATGTTCTTACCATACTGCAGACGCTTCAGATGTTTTTGAAATTTGTCAAAATAACATTTTGATGATAATTTAAGCTATAGTGTGATCAACACGGCAGAAATGCTTTGTCGGCATACTTATCGAGACCATCGGAAAATCAAGTTCTAGGATCACATCCTTTGACTTGTAGATACATGAAGGGCATCTTTAATGCTACTTAGGGATTGGGATCCCATCTCAAATTTGTCGTTAGACAAAATTACGATAAAAGCAGTTATGTTAATGGCTTTAGTATCAGCTCAAAGAATACTAACATTAAACAAGTTAAGGATAGACAGAATGGGAATGAAAACAGAGGAAATTACATTCTATGTCTATGACCTGCTAAAACAGAGCAGACCAGGAGTCTCGGGGTGTAAATTGATTTTCACCTTATCCTGTAGATCAAAGACTTTGTGTAGTTACATATTTAAATAATACATTGAGACTACCAAACATCTTACAGGTGTAGAAACTGGATTATTCATCAGCCATAAAGCCACACAAAAAAAGTGACAACACAAACAATTTCAAGATGGCTGAAGAAGGTGCTATTGGATGCAGGAATTGTTACTGACAAATTTAAACCTCATTCCACCAGGGCCGCGGCAACATTGGCGGCCAAGGATTTGGACATTTCAATAGACCATATCCTTGCGGCCGCAGGTTGGGAAAATGAAGGGATGTTGCACAAGTATTATCACAAAGAAATTGCAGACTCTGGTGTATTTGGTGGTAGTATTTTGAATTCAGTATTAAATGTCTCTAGAGATTAAAATGGGACACATAACGTTCTACCATAAAATAAACCATTAATTAATTAAACAAGTATGATGGTTTGCATGTTATTGACTGTTTTTCACTCATAGAGTCAAGCAAAATGCAGTGATACGCCGGAACCCAATCTACGGCCTGAAATCACAGAAGCTTTAAAATCTTCACGTAGTCACTCAAGTGACTCCGAAGTAAAATAGTAAGATTAAACGAGAACTTACCAGTTTCAAGTATGATCTTTATTTTATCAGGAGTTACGTCAAGGGACTACGTGCCCTCCGCTCCCACCCTAATAAGATCAAAGGTAAGTTAAGTTTGTATCACGTAGCTTACTATTATGCTTCGGAATAGATCATCTGTGATTTCACACCGCTGCTTTGAAGTTTGACGCGCGTGCGCCTGGACGGCCTTCTTCACGTAGTCCCTCGACGTAACTCCTCATAAAATAAAGATCAAACTTCAAACTGGTAAGTTCTCGTTTAATCTTACTATTATAAAGCGCACATTGTAAAGACCTGAACCCAATGGCTCTTCTCAGAGCCACCCACATCTCTCAGGAAAGAGCTGATCCAGACTCAAGCGATCCCTGTCCCAAGACAAGCTCAGTGCCAGTGTGGACTCGTTTAAATTACCGGGGGTTCCTTGTAACTCGCTGACATTCGCTCCACCCCTCCCCCCCCCCGTTTCCAGTATATGGAATACAACCAAATGGTATGTCCGGGCTAAACCTCACTCGGACTGGGCATACGTTTGGCTTCAAGCTGAGTTCAAAGCCGTTTCCTTGTCAGTGAGACAATAACACTGACAAAATCCCAGCCTCAGAGCCCATGCATCAACTCAGTAATATTGTCAAATCATCCGTGTTAAAAGCTGCTGAACGCTGTGGGGTGGGCGATATCGGCAGAGGGAACGGGCTCCGAGGATGAACCGGAAGGAGACAAATTAATTTGACAGGGGTAATATAATTGACTGACTTTTACCACGGAATGTCTGTCTGAAAGTTTGGCCGGAGCGCTAAATTTCGGGTGGTTTGTGGGCAAACCGTTTGAAAAATGTTTTCAGGAATCTGGGGCGTGGAGCTGGAATATGAGAGGAAGCTGTCTGTCACTTTGTCTCCTCCTCTCCTGGCCTCTCACTCTCTGCGTCTCTCGGGCAGGTCGGGGCGCTGCTTATAAAAAGAGATAGCACCAGTTAGATTATCACTGAGCAGCGACTCGAGTGAAGCATCATCATGTCTGGTCGAGGGAAAGGAGGCAAAGGATTAGGCAAACGCGGAGCAAAGCGGCACCGCAAAGTGCTTCGCGATAACATCCAGGGCATCACCAAGCCAGCTATCCGCCGCCTGGCTCGGCGTGGTGGGGTCAAGCGGATCTCGGGTCTGATCTACGAGGAGACCCGCAGGGTGCTGAAGGTTTTCCTGGAGAATGTGATCAGGGATGCGGTCACCTACACCGAGCACGCCAAGCGCAAGACGGTCACTGCTATGGATGTGGTGTACGCTCTGAAACGACAGGGGCCGCACTCTCTACGGGATCGGCGGCTAATTAACTACCCCCTTTATTCCAACACAAAACAAAGGCTCTTCTAAGAGCCGCCCACCGCCTCACAGAGGGAGCACTGACTAGCAAAGATACAGGATATTTGTTGACTATGGAGTGAGTAGATTGTAATATGTTTTATGAAACTAGTTGTTCTACCACTAAACATAAAAGTGTGTAGCTTGATCACCGCTGTCGTTAGAAATGCAAAGAATATCGACAGCCGACAGTAAAAGATCATACACAAGTCTGAAGAAGGGTTTCGGCCCGAAACGTTGCCTATTTCCTTCGCTCCATAGATGCTGCTGCACCCGCTGAGTTTCCCCAGAAATTTTGTGTACCTACACAAGGTGATGCCAGTTTAATAGTAAGATTAAACGAGAACTTACCAGTTTGAAGTTTGATCTTTATTTTATGAGGAGTTACGTCGAGGGACTACGTGAAGAAGGCCGTCCAGGCGCACGCGCGTCAAACTTCAAAGCAGCGGTGTGAAATCACAGATGATATACTCCGAAGCATAATAGTAAGCTACGTGATACAAACTTAACTTACCTTTGATCTTATTAGGGTGGGAGCGGAGGGCACGTAGTCCCTCGACGTAACTCCTCATAAAATAAAGATCAATCTTCAAACTGGTAAGTTCTCGTTTAATCTTACTATTTTACTTCGGAGTCACGTGAGTGACTACGTGAACATTTTAAAGCTTCTGTGATTTCAGGCCGTAGATTGGGTTCCGGCGTATCACTGCATTTTGCTTGACTCTATGAGTGAAAAACAGTCAATAACATGCAAACCATCATACTTGTTTAATTAATTAATGGTTTATTTTATGGTAAAACATTATGTGTCCCATCTTAATCTCTAGAGACATTTAATACTGAATTCAAAATAGTGCCACCAAATACACCAGGGTCTGCAATTTCTTTGTGATAATATTTGTGCAACATCCTTTCATTTTCCCAACCTGCGGCTGCAAGGATATGGTCTATTGGAATGTCCAAATCCTTGGCCGCCAATGTTGCTGCCGCCCTGGTGGAATGAGGTTTAAATTTGTCAGTAACAATTCCTGCATCCAATAGCACCTTCTTCAGCCATCTTGAAGTTGTTTGTGTTGTCACTTTTTTGTGTGGTTTTATGGCTGATGAATAATCCCGTTTCTACACCTGTAAGATGTTTGGTAGTCTCAATGTAGTATTTTAAATATGTAACTACACAAAGTCTTTGATCTGCAGGATAAGCTGAAAATCAATTTACACCCCGAGACTCCTGGTCTGCTCTGTTTTAGCAGGTCATAGACATAGAATGTAATTTCCTGTTTTCATTCCCATTCTATCTATCCTTAACTTGTGTAATGTTTGTACTCTTTGAGCTGATACTAAAGCCATTAACATGACTGCTTTTATCGTAATTTTGTCTAACGACAAATTTGAGATGGGATCCCAATCCCTAAGTAGCATTAAAGATGCCCTTCATGTATCTACAAGTCAAAGGATGTGATCCTAGAACTTGATGTCCCGATGGTCTCGATAAGTATGCCGACAAAGCATTCCTTGCTGCGTTGATCACACTATAGCTTAAATTATCATCAAAATGTAATTTTGACAAATTTCAACAACATCTGAAGCGTCTGCAGTGTGGTAAGAAAATTTTGTGTTGAAGAAACTGTTCCCATTTCTTAATGTAAGAAAATGTACTGCTTCTAGGTACTTTTTAGAATCTGCAAATCAATAAAGCAACACGATCATGTAAAGGATGAAATTCACCAGTTACAGGGTGCACAAGTAGGTTTTCTTGTCTAAATAATAATAATGGATGGGATTTATATAGCGCCTTTCTAATACTCAAGGCGCTTTGAATACTCAAGACGCTAAAGACATCCATAATGGGTTCAGTCACCATTTTTAACCCTAATGGATACCATGTTTGTGTGGGCCAATCAGGAACCACCAACAATCCAGAAGCATAAGCTTGTTTGATCTTTTGTAACCTATTGATGAGACAAAAGGGAGGAAATGCATACAAAACATTCCACCCCAATTTAACGTAAACTTATCTAATTTCCCACATTTTTTTCACAATTTTGTGGAAAATATCACGATTTAACATCCATTCTGTGTTGTCATTGAAATTTCTTGACCTAGTATCTGCAATTATGTTGAATTTACCTTGTAGGTAACTTGCAGAAAGCCAAATATCTTTCTCAATGAACCAATGCCAAATCATGTTTGCCAATCTGTCACATGCTTCTGACTTGATTCCACCCATGTGATTGACATGTGCCACTGCCGTAGTGTTGTCAATCTGAACCTGTACATGCAAATTTTGTACCTTTCGGCAAGGGCTTTCAACCCATGCAATACACTTAGTAATTAAAGATAATTTATGCCATGTGTCTCAAGCAAAGTTTCTTCCTCTGCATTCCATCTATCTCCACAGCTTGAGATGGCATCCGCAGCTCCCCATTCCAGTGCACTTGCATCTGTTTGTAAAATGGTAGCTCGTGATTCAATCATTATTTTCCTGTAGGAACAATCCACATTTTTAATCCACCATTTTATATCCTCAATTGCTGTGCTCGGTAATTGCTTAGGTCTATCAAAATGTCCAGCATGTCTTTTTAATGCTGCAATTTTAGCTCTCTGCAATTGCTGATAGGGCAGTGGCCCCAGCTGGACAGCTGGAAACGAAGCAATTAACTTATCCAGCAGATTAGGCAAGGAAAGGCAAGGCAAGTTTATTTGTATAGCACCTTTCAACAACAAGGTAATTCAAAGTGCTTTACATAAAACATTATAAGCATTGGAAAGAAACACATATGAAATGACATTTAGATGTAAAACGATTATTAGATTATTCAGGTAAAATAATTACAAAATTAAAAGCAATCAAATAAAATATTTAAAATAGAATAAAACCAGGAATAGAAGTTACTAGTCACTTGCCTGATTGATGGTTGTTTGCCTGCAATTAGTTCCTTACAACCCTCAATCAATTGCAGCTTCTTTTCCTTGGGTAAGCTCACTGTCATATGGTGTGAATTAATAGTGAACCCCAAGTAATCAATTATTTTGTGAGGTATTAGTTTGGATATCTCTGAGTGAATGACAAATCCCATTCTTTGAAATGAGAGGTTTAATTTTTAAAACTGAAGCTGTTGCCATGGCTTCAGTATCTCCCACAATTAAAATGTCATCCAAATAAGCCATTATCAAATGGCCTTCCTCTTAACAATGCTAAAATTGACTTCAACAGTTTTGTAAACAATCTGGGGCTGGACGTCAATCCATTTGGTAATGCTTTAAACTGCCCCATTTGAGATATCCAGACAAATTTGAAATATCTGCGATGTTGCACATGCACCGCAACAGAATAATGCATCTTGGAGATCTATGCTTGCCATATAGCATTCTGTTGAAATTAATTGCAAAGCATTAGTAAAAGTCTCCATTTTGAAATGTTTATACTGGACAAAAGAGTTGAGACTTGTGAAGTCCAAAATGATTCTAGTACCCCCATCCTTTTTTGTTCTAGAGAAAATACTAGATACAAACTGATGGTTTTGATAAGTTGTTTTCTCTATTACCCCTTTTTTACTCAAAATCTCAATTTCTATTTGAATTCTTCTCATCTCTTCTTTAGAGAAGGAATATATTCTTTTTGGAGTATGTTGTGTAGGAGGATTTTCATTCTGGTAAAAATTCAATTCTAAACCCCTTAGTACTGCACAGTATATATGCATCAGATGTTATTAGTTTCCATTCTTTTAAAAATAATTGTAACCTACCCCCAACTTGTAAGTAGGATACTTCTGATATGTTTCTTTCAGAACCAGAGCCACCTACCTCAGAGTTTACTGGTGTCACTTTTTGTACCTTGCCCCTTGTGGAAATACCATGACCTCCACGTCCTGGGGTTATATGTCCATATCTTGTTCCTTCACCAGTTCCCCTTCGGTATGGATATTGCCTTCTAGCTGTGCTGCCAAACATCGGTGGTTTCATCATCCCGATGGTTTTTGATTCTTCTTTGAGAACCTTTCGTTTTTTGGCAAGCTCTTCTCCAAAGAGTAAATTTGGCAATTGTATATTAGATGGTTTACAGAGCCCTGCAAACTTAGGATGCATGTTAGGTCTTATCACAGTTTTACTAATACAGTTTATTTCAAAATGTGCATTACACATCATTCCCATTACATCCTGTTGTGCCATTGTCAAATTTCCTTCTTCCAGATCTTTGGCAAATGCCGTAATACTTGACCCAATCAATCTTAATACCCGCTGTAATCTCATTTCTTGAGCTCTTACTGCAATGCCCATATACTTCCACACTTCTTTGTTAACAGCTGGCACTCCTAGCAGAGCACAGTTCTGCGGGATTTCATATTTATTCATAACTTCATCCATTGTTGTATCTTCTGATTGATGGGAAAGCAGGTAATTTATACTCTCAGCTATTTCCTCTGGAAGAGGTTGTCCCTTGTGTCTGGGACTATAGAACTTTTGGGCCAGCCCTGGCATTTTTCTTTTTTGCATTAGGTTCTGGCCCTCAACTGGTTCATTATCAGAGTATTCTGGATATTCCTCCTCAAAATGGGTTTCACCTGGATATTCATCATCAGGTATTTCATGCGATGGCTCTGTTATAGGCCGACGCTTTTTTGTCCCTCTTTGGGGTACATCAAGCTCTTCATTTGAGCTGTATATTGGCAGCCCACTTTTGGGTGCTGCTCCATATTCTGGGTCTCCTGTAGACCAGCGTCTGTATTATCTATCAGACATTTCTGGTGCTGCCTCCCTGTCAGGCCAGCCCATATTTTCATCTTGATCATCAGGCATTTCGGTCGCTGGCTCAAATCTGGGCCAACGTTTCCCAGAACATCTTCTGGGTGTTCCATGCGGTTGCTCTTTAAGCCCGCGTCTTTTATACTCATTCTGGAGTTTGTTTTACCCATGAGGAATTCCAGTTTATAAATTCTATAGTTCAGACTCCTCAGAGTTTTCCAGGCCTGTTATTTCTTATCACAGTTTTACAAATACAGTTTATTTCAAAGTGTGCATTACACATCAATCCCATTACATCCTGTTGTGCCATTATCACATTTCCTTCTTCCAGATCTTTGGCAAATGCCGTAATACTTGACCCAATCAATCTTAATACCCGCTGTAATCTCATTTCTTGAGCTCTTACTGCAATGCCCATATACTTCCACACTTCTTTGTTAATAGCTGGCACTCCTAGCAGAGCAGTTCTGCGGGATTTCATATTTATTCATAACTTCATCCATTGTTGTATCTTCTATGGGAGTTTCAACGGGACTTTTCCTCTCCCGTGTAAAATAGTTATTTCTTTACAATCGACTTTTTAGTCGGACGCCCGCTACTCTGACACTTTGTCTTATTGAGTGCTTACTGCGGTGCGCTTACTATTCTTCCTCCCACCTTTCTCCATACATAAGACTTGCCTGTGTCTCTGCACGCAGTCTCCGGAGAAAAGCAGCCTGAAAGTAAAAGTAGAAAATACTTACATTCAGGTTTTCTTTCACTCACGGCTTGGAGGTTCCACACCTCCTACCGCGGTCGCAGCGCAATGCGTCTGACGAGATGACGCGCATGCGCCTGGACGGCCTTCTTCACGTAGTCACTTACGTGACTCCGAAGTAAAATTTATGATTAATGCAGCAACAGGAGGGTCGACTCCAAACCGTTCCCTGGGTAACAGTCGCTTATTTCCAGTCACGAGCAGAGCTGAATTCCGTCTGCACCGGGATCCGGTCTGTAAATCCGCGCCGCATATTCAGTCAATGATTTAAGCGGTAAGTTAAAGTGGATTTGATATTAAGTTGACAGAAACTGAATTAACTCAGAATCATATATAAAATACAGCCCTCGGTTCCCGGCTGAAATGAAATTGGCGGGCAATTTGAAATTCAACCCGCAACCAATGATACTGCAGTCTGTGCTGTCTGTTTGGCCGAGCTTCCCCCACCCCACCCGCCGGTCACAAATCTCTGTATCCCCCCCCCGTAATTGGTTACGATGTAATTGCCAACACGGTTCATACTACGGTCGACATTTCGTTCAGACCTTACGAATGACAAATAAAGGATCTAATTCTAATTCTAATAATTCTACTGGTATGTACACGACCAGCCCCTGTTCGCTCTGCGCCCCCTTTTCTCACGCGCTCCGGGTTCAAGGACAACAAACGCCTTTATTACGCACTTTCCACGCGCGCCCCTCAGTCGCTGATCAGTCCTTCCACAGACACTGAGTTACACCATCTCCATAATGATGAGGCCGGTTGGAGGTACAAAGGCGGCGACCACATACTCCAACTCCAAGTAACGACCGACACAGCGCTGACGCTGCTAACGGAAATCCCAATGGCTCTGCTCACGCACGGTCTCACTGAAAGTGTTGTGTTGATATTTGGACACCGCATTGATGCAACTGGTTCGATATTTCATTCGCAGGTGATAGTTCTCATTCTGTTTAATTTGATCAAATTAGCCGTCCAAACCACGGTATAATCCAAGACGGCGCTCTGCATTCCTGCCCACTGCATTGAAACAGAAACTTCACCCAACTTCCCCGTTAGTTTGTCTCAATCTTCATACACTTATCTCAGATACAGATTCAGATTCAACTTTAATTGTCATTGTCAGTGTAAAGTACAGACAACGAAATGCAGTACAGAGACAACAAAATGCAGTGATCCATCCCTTCAGATTGAATTAACGTAAAGAAGATGTTTGTGTGTTTGTTGCTGCTGCTGTTTTAATTGTGAAGTGACTGACTTTTAGTGACTGCAGTATGTTGTTTTGAACGAGTGAGTCCGGTTTTCTATCCGAGAAACAAACTTTAAGAGTACACATTGGTGCGACGGCTCCGAGAGTCATTAGACTATTGAGCTTTATGCAATGAGCGATCTCTAACAAGTTCTGTGGATCGCGTTTGTCCCGATAGGTGAGCGGTTTAAAATAGTAAGAACGCATTCCTAGGAATCTCTCACCTTGGAACTAATTCACACTGGATGTGCATTGTAGGTAGTTCAACGTAGAATAACTGGGGATGCGGGATACATTATCACACACAGATGTGTCGTTAATTTTTTTTAAAGTCTAAGGTATTGTTGAAAATATGTTTTCTTTTTGTGCGGGCTTTTCAAATTTCACTTATTTTGGGGACTGTTATTTTCAGTATTATGTTGACATATTCTGTTGTGCTGCAGCAAGCAAGAATGTCATTGTCCTATCTGGGACACATGACGATAAATCTCTCTTGACTCGTGACAATAGGTGCAGGAGTAGGCCATTGGCCTTTTCGAGCCAGCACTGCCATTCAATGTGATCATAGCTGATCATCCCCAATCAGTACTCCGTTCCTGCCTTCTCCCCATATCACCATGACTCCGCTATCTTTAATAGCTCTATCCAGCTCTCTCCTGAATGTATCCAGAGACGCTGTTGGCGTCTGGTCATTGGGGAAAGAGGCAGCTGTATGATTGGCCTAGTTCATATTCCAAATCAGAAGAAGCGCTGCGCCACCAATGGTAAGCGTCCCATCGCATTCCTCCAGTAGTTACAAGAAGGGCGAGTGCAGGAGGATTTCCTCATTCTTTGTGCCCTTTATCCCCGAACAGCTCCGTCACAGAGGACTCTGTGATTTACGGACTGTTCCCAGGGACACATTCAGAGACTGACATCGAGTGCTGCTGGAAGGTCATCAACTCGGTGAAAGACGCTGGTGTTCACCACCCAGCAGAGCGAGATGTCCGTCAGGGAATGTTGCCGACCTACCCGCTGCAGACTGCAGGGGTATGTGCTGAGGGACTCACTGAAGCTCGGTGCAGCCAACACCAAGGCTCTGTGGGGGAGGACCACAGTCTAGGGTCCTTCCGCTGCTGGACATGGACATGGGGGGCACGGTATGGTGGAGACGCCTCTCAAAATAAGGGAAGGTATCCCACGCCAGGGGGCCACATGAGTGGCACGGGTGGGGGACGTTGGAAAAATGTATAGACTGTATTGAACAATTTGTATAGGGAGGTTTTACGGCAGTCGGGTCACGACCCATGACCCTTACTGTTGCTACGCTACTCCAAATGGATTACACGCGATGAACTGCAGGTAGGCACTTACCATTGTTTCCAGCGTAGCGGGCCCGTTAAAACCTGCTGAAATTGTCAATTTTTGCACTGTAAATAATTATGGAAATCGGGATAAGCCTGTGAGACATTTAGCATACTTCACAATTCCAAAAGTGATGAGAAATGACAGTAGATAGAAGTGAGAGCTGAAGGGACAACAACAGCCACAGTGCTTGGCGAACATTGGCCGTTTGCTCACTGCATTTCATCAACCAAGGCATTATTTGTGTTTTTTCTTGATTCCTTTGGCATCTAAAAAGTTTCAGAAGAGATAAATCTGGCTGTAAATTTTTTAAATCGCCCATGGTTCCCAAGTGAGTTTTTACATACAAAAAAAAAACGCATCTGAAGAAAAATTTACAGCCAGATTTATCACTTCTGAGAATTTTTAGATACCAAATCAAGAAAAAACACAAATACTGCCTTACTTGATGAAATGCAGTGAGCAAACGTGATAATTCCCAATATTTTCAATGTTTACCAAGCGCATTTTGGCGGTTTTTAACAGGTAGGAAAGTACGCGTTTCTAGCATTAATAACATATCCCGGAAGTGACGGATGTCTTCCAGTTGGATTTAGCGGCTCCGTGCGTCAAGCCCTACGACCCGGTGACCTTACGTGCAACCCCCCTATAGCCTCCAAAAATGTCGGATGAATTTTTTTGACATGAGTTTAGACACCACTCCGCAACAGTACAACCGATCACCAATGTAACAAAATGTTCATTTACAGGAACATATTGACTGTTGCAGGATGAAATATAATTAGTTGAAAATCTAATTTGCCCCATTTAACCTTTAATAAAGTATAATTAGTCACATCTCGTGGTCACTGCTCCCTCTGTGAGGCTGTGGGCGGCTCTCAGAAGAGCCTTTGTTTTGTGTTGGAATAAAGGGGGTAGTTATTCAGCCGGCGAACCCGTAGAGAGTGCGGCCCTGTCGTTTCAGAGCGTACACCACATCCATGGCAGTGACCGTCTTGCGCTTGGCGTGCTCGGTGTAGGTGACCGCGTCCCTGATCACATTCTCCAGGAAAACCTTCAACACCCCGCGGGTCTCCTCGTAGATCAGACCCGAGATCCGCTTGACTCGTACGGCGGATACCTGGCTTGGTGATGCCCGGGCATAAACAATCTCCCTGATGTACTAGTGGTAAGAGGATCTAGGTTGATGGAGGAACTGAATTAAATTCACATTAGACTGGAAATGGTGTTGGGTAGACTGAAAGCAGATAAATCCTGATGGTCTACATCCCAGGGCCTGATGCTCTGCATCCCAGGGTACTTAAGGAAGTGGCTCTTTCCAATTTTTCAGAAGGGCGGGAGAGAGAAAACAGGGAATTATAGACCAGTTAGCCTGACATCGGTGGTGAGGAAGATGCCAGAGTCAATTATAAAAGATGAAATAGCGGCACAATTGGATAAGAGTTGCAGGATCAGTCCGAGTCAGCATGGATTTACGATGGGGAAATCATGCTTAACTAATCTTCTGGAATTTTTTGAGGATGTAACTAGGAAAATGGACAAGGGAGAGTCAGTGATGTAGTGTACCTGGACTTTCAGAGAGCATTTGATAAGGTCCCACATCGGAGATTAGTGGGCAAAATGAGAGCACATGATATTGGGGGTAGGGTGCAGGCATGGATAGAAAATTGGTTGGCAGACGGGAAACAAAGAGTAGGGATTGACGGGTCCCTTTCAGAACGGCAGGCAGTGACTAGTGGGGTACCGCAAGGCTCGGTGCTGGGACTGCGGCTATTTAAAATATATATTAATGATTTAGATGAGGGATTAAAAGCAAAATTAGCAAATTTGCAGATGACACAAAGCTGGGTGACAGTGTGAACTGTGAAGAGGATGCTATGAGGATGCAGAGTGACTTGGACAGATTGGGTCAGTGGGCAGACACAGTTTAATGTGGATAAATGTGAGGTTATCCACTTTGGTGGCAAAAAGGGGAAGGCAGATTATTATCTAAATGGAGTCAAGTTGGGAAAAGGGGATGTACAACAGGATCTGGGGGGGTCCTTGTTCATGTCAATAAAAGTAAGCAGGCAGTGAAGAAAGCTAATGGCATGTTGGCCTTCGTATCAAAAGGAGTTGAGTTTAGGAACAAAGAGGTCCTTGCAGCGCAGGTTCACAAGGTTAATTCCCGGGATGGCGGGACTGTCATATGTTGATAGATGGAGTATATGGCTTGTATACTCTGGAATTTGGAAGGATGAGAGGGTATCTTATTCAAACCTATAAGATTATTAATGGTTTGGACACGCTAAAGGAATTAAATATGCTCCCGATGTTGGGGGAGTCCAGAACCAGTGGCCACAGTTTAAGAATAAGGAGATGAGGAAAAACGTTTTCATACAGAGTTTTGAGTCTGTGGAATTCTCTGACTCAGAGGGTGGTGGAGGCTGGCTCTCTCGATGCTTTCAAGAGAGAGCTAGACAGAGCTTTTAAAGATAACAGAGTCATGGGTATGGGGAGAAGGCAGGAATGGGGTACTGATTGGGGATGATCAGCCATGATCACATTAAAAGGCGGTGCTGGCTCGAGGGGCCAAATGGCCTACTCCTGCACCTGTATTGCCCTGGATGTTATCAATTTCCGGTGCCGCTTTGCTCCGCATTCTCCCTGTCCTTTGCCTCCTTTCCCGCTGCTAGACAAGATGCTGCTTTACTCGAGTCGATGCTCAGTGACAATTTAACTGTTGTTGTCTCCTTTTATACGCAGCACCCCGACCTGCCAGGGAAATGCAGAGAAAGAGGCGAGGAGGGGAAGAGGGAGAATCAGAGTGACAGACCGAAAGAGGGACGCCTCTCATTTTCTAGCTCTGCCCTCGCGTTTCTGCAACTGCCCATTCTCAACCATCAATCAACAATAGAATTTAAATTTAGCTCCCCCGCTAATCCCTGTGTTGAATTGGTCGAAATAAGGACCTGCAGATGCTGGTTCAGACACAAGATAAGATGTTGGTTCACACAAAGTGCTGGAGTAACCAGCATCTCAGGATAAAAGGGATAGGTGGTGTTTTTGCTCGGGACGCTTCTTCAGCCTGAAATTGTGGAGGAGGAGTGGGGAAATTAAGGGTGGGGTGGGGAGGGCGTGGAAAGTTGGAGGCGAGAATAGACCGGGTCAAATCAGGGCCGGCAACAATTTACCTTTCCGTCTGGACATTGGAGGAACAGCACCTGATGTTTAGCTTATGAACAGTGATTCTCTGTGTTTAAATGACTTCCACCAACACTCTCCTCCCTCTCCCTCTGCCCCCATCACCCATTAGTTGTTTAACCAGATCCACTGTTTGCCCCATTGTATCCCTCTTGGGATAGCACCATCCTTGGCCACAAGTTTGCAACAAGATCTAGAGCAGTTGGGAAGGTGGGACAAGGAATGTCAGATGGAATTTAAATCTGACAAATAAGAGACGTTGCATTTTGGTCTATGAAGGATCAGGGGTAGGATTTTTAAAAGTGCATCAAGGAGAATCTTTGTTTCAGTCCATTAATAGTCTCACTAGGGATGGGCCCAATCCCAGGCAGTGAGGCCGGGCAAGTAGATAAAGTGTCAGTGTGCAATCACTTTTGGGATAGTGAGGGTAACTCAAAGTTTCAAAGTAGTTATGGAAAAATGAGAAGTATTTTCTGGAACTTAAGTGTCTGAATTGGAGAAAGGACCATTTCATGATGGTTTAAAAAATATATAAATTATGATGTTTTTGTGTGCTATGCAGGTGCACAACCTTTTATCCGAAAGCCTTGGGACCAGACACTTCTCGGATTTCGGGATTTTTCGGTTTTCCGAACGGAAGGTTTTGAGCGTAGATTTTAACATGTGGCTCAGTGGTAGAGTGCTCGGCTCGTGGCCGCAAGGTCGCGAATTTGCGCCACGATCCCGGCAGTTACCCGGTCAGGGCCGGCCTTTCGCCGATAGGACCTATTTCTCACAATTGGGCCCCGCGCCTAAGGGGGCCCCGCGCTAGAGTAATCAAATCAATTGGAGCAAGATGGTCCATTCCTGCGAAATACAATGAACTGACGCGTAGTCCGCACCGGTGCATAACCTCCGTCATTTCAGTAACCCCTACCGACTTCAATTATGCCTCTCGCAGCGTTGCGGGGGAACAGTTTAGGTGTTGTTAAATGTTTTAAATGTTTTTTATCACTTCCTTTTTAAACGGCCCATGCCTTATACTTTTTAAACGGCACATACTGCAGATGCTGATTAAACCGAAGACAGACATAAAAGGCTGGAGTAAATCAGCGGATCAGGCTGCATCTCTGATGAGGAATAGGGTGATTTCACGAAAGGTCACTGGAGCGTAAATCCCCACTCACGTGACCGAAAATTTTAACTGGGGGACAAGCGTCACTTCCGGTACATGTTAGTGAATGGGAAAACACGCACTTTCACACCGGTTAAATACATCGAAAACGGCCCGTTTTTGAGCTGCAATTTACGGAGCCAGTCGGGGTGACCGTGAGGAACAGCTACCTAAATTTACAGTCCAAAAAAAAGATAGAAACTAAGGTAAATACAAGAGGGAGCTGAAGGTGTAAAAACGGCGGAAGTTGAAGCGGACATTTTTCGTGGAGATTTAAAGATCCAAAATATCGGGAATTATCGCGTTTGCTCGCTGCATTTCATCAAAAGTGGCATTATTGACTTTTTATCTTTATTCATTTGTTAGATGAAAAGTATTAAAAGTTAGAAACCCGTCAGTAAAATTGCAAAATCGCCCATGGTTATCGGGTGGGTTTTAACATGCAAAATAAAAATGCTTCTGAAGCTCCATTTACCATTTAAATAATCGTAAACTTGCATCTCAGTAAAATTGATTTCCAAACGCATTGATAGTTTACGATTATTTAAATGGTAAATGTAGCTTCAGAAGCGTTTTCATTTTGCATGTTAAAACCCACCCGAGAACCATGGGCGATTTTGCAATTTTACTGACGGGTTTCTAACTTTTAATACTTTTCATCTAACAAATGAATAAAGATAAAAAGCCAATAATGCCACTTTTGATGAAATGCAGCGAGCAAACGCGATAATTCCCGATATTTTGGATCTTTAAATTTCCACGGCAAATGTCCGCTTCAACTTCCGCCGTTTTTACACCTTCAGCTCCCTCTTGTATTTACCTTAGTTTCTATCTTTTTTTTGGACTGTAAATTTAGGTAGCTGTGCCTCACGGTCACCCCGACCGGCTCACTTAATTGCAGCTCAAAAACTGGCCGTTTTCGATGTTTTTAACGGGTGTGAAAGTGTGTGTTTTCCCATCCACTAACATGTACCGGAAGTGACGCTTGTCCCCCAGTTAAAATTTTCGGTCACGTGAGTGGGGATTTACGCTCCAGTGACCTTTCGTGAAATCACCCTATACGTGATAATAGGAGGAAATAGGTGATATTTCGGGTCGACTTTTTCAATAGCTGCCATGAGGGGAGAAGCGCCGGCACCAAGAGCGAGCGAAAGCGTGGACAGACGGATGAAAGCAACGTTCATAGAGCGGCGCTGGTAGACATTTCGGGTCGAGACCCTTCTTCAGACTGATAGTCAAGGGAAAGGGAAACGGGAGATATCGGCATATCTTCCATTCACTTGGCCTTAGTACCGTCCATAGCTCTTGCTCCTCTTTCCCCTGAGTCAGTCAGAAGAGGGGTCTCGACCCGAAATGTCACCTACAAAGATCTTTGGTCACCTATTCCAACCTATGATCGTTGCTTTTGTCCGTTCTGTCCGCGCGTTCGTTCGCTCTTAGTGCCGGCGTTTCTCCCCTCAGACTCCGCCAAACAAACACACACACACAGCATGTCCGGCAGATCGCTGTGGGCCGAGAGAGTAGAGAGGTAGAGGGGGAAGAAAGGGGTAGATGGGGAGGGGGGTGTGAGGGGGAATGGAGAAGGGGGAGGTGCCCTCACGCTCCCGGGGCAGCTCTCCCGTCCCTCTAGTCGCCGTGCTTCACGCACACAACCCCGGCTCCCGCCCTCCTCCCTCTCCAGGAAGACGCGGTGAACAATACACGGAGGGCCAGGCCGGGGGTTGCAGCAACGTTTACAAACTTCGGCCTCAGCTCACGCCCGGACCCAGGCATCCGTTCCTGCTGCTGGACCTCTCCCTTCCCTCCCTTCCCTTCCCTTCCCTTCTTCCCTCAGACTCCGCCAAACACACACACACACACACACAGCATGTCCGGCAGATCCTTCCTCTCGCTTTTCCCTTCTCTCCCCTCCCTTTGCCGAAACCCTTCCTCAGACTGATAGGGGGGACTGATAGGGCAGTCTGAGGAAGGGTTTCGGCCCGAAGCGTTACCTATTTCCTTCGCTCCATAGATGCTGCTGCACCCGTGGAGTTTCTCCAGCATTTTTGTGAATCCCTAGACCTAGTTCAGTGAGCGTCCACCGAGGGTCACCCGGAGAGGTGGCCGCGGAACCTCTTCGGGCGACCCTCGGTGGACGCTCACTGTACTAGGTCTAGGGATTCCTACTCTCCCGGGCAATATACGCTCCCTTTTTTCCAGGACCGAAAATGTCTAATTTTCGGAGCTTTTCGGTTTCCGGAATTTCGGATTAAAGGTTGTGCACCTGTACTAAGATTTTATATGTATTTTATGATATTTAATATGCAATGCATTTTTTATGTAATGTTGCCCCTTGTATGGACCTTGAGTCCGTAATAAAGTTTATTATTATTATTATTATTACAAAGAACCTGGCAAATGTGGATGGGGAGATGTGACTTTGCAGGGAAATGTACATGTACAGGGAAGTTGGAGTTCTTTCACAGTTCATGTCCAACGTGCTCCATTAGGGCAGAAAGTCCAGGGATTCCTGAATCTTGAGGGATGTTGAGGGATTGATTAAATAAATTAAGAAAAGCAGTAAAGAGAGATGTGGTTCACATGGACATCAAACAAACTTTGACAAGGTCCCACGCAGAGACTTCATGAATAGAGAGAGGGGGCTGGGGGGAGAAGGTGGTAGTTGTGAAATAAATTCAGGAGGGAAAGAGGAATCAGGAAAATTAGTGGCAGCTCAGATCAAAGAAAATCTCAGGAAGATTGCTAAATAGATTAAGAGCAAAAGTGTTACCAGGGAAAGAATCAGGCCTGTTTGTTCTCTTATAATTCATTATGGCTGGAGATTTTAAGTGTTAATTGAATTTCTCGAGATCACTCACATATCTTAACAGGCCGAAAGGTGGATAATTCCCCAGGACTGATGAAAAATATCCGAGGCTACTTTGTTGGGCATGGAAATGATTACGGGGATATTTATATCTTTACTGACCACAGCTGAGATGCTGAGTGACTGGAAGACAACAAATGACGCACCTTTATTCAGGAAGGGCAACAGGGATAAGCCAGACAATAACAAGATAGTTAGTTTAGGGGCACTTGTGTGGGAATTCTTAGATTAAGCTTTGAGTGACGGGAATAATCTGCATTTGGAAAGGCTGGGATTGTTCAGATAACACTGATTTGTTGGTTGGAGATCCAATCTGACGAATGTAATTGAGATTTATGAAAAAGTAACTAAATATATTGATAATGGCTGTTTGGTAGATGTGGTTCACATGGACCTCAGACAGGCCTACACAGAAGGCTGGTCCAAAACATTAAACCCATGGTATTCACAGTAATGTGGCCATAAGTGTCCAAAAGTAGCTTTGTGATAAGAGATGGAAGGTGATGTCAGAAGGTTACTTTTGTGATTGAAATCCTGTCAGCAGTGGTGTACCACAGGGATCAGTGCTGGGTCCCTTGCTATTTGCCATCTTATTTAACAATTCAGATGCAAATACAGGAGGTATGGTTGACAGGTTTACAGATAACACAAGAACTGCTGTGAGGAGCGCAGTCTTGGACTATAGAATGATATGGATCAGCTGGTAAATTGACAAATGGAACATAGTCCTGATACATGTGAGGTGAAGCATTTTGCAGGGTTAAACAAGAGTCAGATGTACCATGGGCTGAGGAGATATTGTGGAACAGAGAGATGTTGATGGACATGCAAAATACTCCTGAACGTGGCGGCACAGTTAGGATGGGTGGTGAAGAAGGCCTGTGGGATATTTGTCTTTATTGGTCAGAACACACGTCTTACAAGAACCTTTTAAAACTTTGGTGAGGACACAGCTGGAACAATGTGGACTTCTCTGGTGCCATATTGTAGGAAGGACGAGATTACACTGGAGAGGAGATTCACCAGGATGTATCCTGAGGGGCAATCATTCAGTTATAAGGAGAGAATGGACAGGTTGGGCTTGATTTCCTTGGAGCAGTGGAGGCTGACCAGCTGAAGACGTATAAGATTATGTGTGATCATTGTGTACTCATACCTGGTTTAACTTTCAAAATGCATCACTACACACTTGTCCAAATGAAGTTACATTGCCATTCCCATGCCCGCTTTCCCAGTTGATCAGTATTCAGTGTAAACTTAGATACCCCTCTTCACTCTCCACTCTACCACTAACTGTGGAGTAATCTGTAAACTTTATAATTATGCCACTTATTTATGTAAATATACATGACACACAACAGCAAACAACATTGATCCCTGCAGCATCTAAAAACAGAAGAACATAGAACATCGCAGGAACAGGCCCAAATGATTCCGACTACGGGTACTGTCTCTACGGAGTTTGTCCATTCTCCACATGACCTTGTGGGTTTTCTGCGGGATTTTCGGTTTCCTCCCACACTCGAAAGATGTACAGGTATGTAGGTTATTGGCTTGTCTTGGTGTATGTGTAAATTGTCCCTAGTGTGTGTAGGATACTGTTAATGTGCGGGGATTGCTGGTCAGTGCAGACTCGGTGGGCTGAAGGGCCTGTTTCCACGCTGTATCTCCAAACTAAACAAACATGATGCCAAGTTTAATTAATCCTCTCTGCCTGCATGTGATTCATCTCCAGGGCTCGAAATTTGCAGTGATCTCCCAAGCCACCTCGCATTGATTCTCTTGCCACTCCCCATCAATCCTACACTGGTCTCCCAATTCATCCTGTACTGACCCCCCTTCCCATCCATCCTGCACTGCTCACCCCTTCATCCTGCATTGCTCCCCCCCATCCATCCTGCACATATCCCCCCCATTCAACCCCACTGACATCCCCCGCACTCTCCCCTCACAATTTTACCTACTCCAACCAGCACTCACTAATTCCCCTGCCTCAATCCATCCAATCCACACCGATTGCCTTCTCAAGCCACCCCCCCCCCCCCCCCCCTCCCCGCCCCACCACCATCTATCCATCCTGCACTGATTCATACACCCCCCCGCTCCCGACCCTATTGTGCTGGAAATGTCTTCAGCTGACAGTGAGTAGGTTTGATAACGGAATGCAATCAAATATGTTTTAATTCCCAATGTTATTATTTCTTTTAATCCATAAAGATGGTTTAATTAAATTTTGAACACGTGAAACATTAAAACCGCAGTGTTCGATTGTCACTGACACGTTGTTACAGAATTCATTTTAATGGCAAATCAATGCTGTTAATATGGAGTGTTTAAGAAGGAACTGCAGGTGCTGGAAAATCGAAGGTACACTTCTTCCCACCCTGCTTCCTGTAAGGACTCCATCCCCTACTCCCAATTCCTCCGTCTACGCCGCATCTGCTCCACGGATGAGGCGTTCCACACCAGGACATCTGAAATGTCCTAATTATTCAGGGAACGGGGGTCCCCTCCTCCACCATAGATGAGGCTCGCACCAGGGTCTCTTACAACACTGCTCTCCCTCCCTATCCCCCCACTCGCAACAAGGGCAGAGTCCCCCTAGTCCTCACCTTTCACCCCACCAGCCGTCACATACAAAAAGTAATCCTCCGTCAGTTTCGCCACCTCCAACGTGACCCCACCACTCGCCACATCTTCCCATCTCCCCCCATATCTGCCTTCCGCAAAGACCGCTCCCTCCATAACTCCCTTGTCAATTCTTCCCTTCCCTCTCATACCACCCCCTCCCCAGGCACTTTCCCTTGCAACCGCAAGAGATGCAACACTTGTCCCTTTACCTCCCCCCTCGACTCTGTTCAAGGACCCATGCAGTCGTTCCAGATGCGACAGAGGTTTACCTGCATCTCCTCCAACCTCATCTATTGCATCCGCTGCTCTAGATGTCAGCAGATCTATATCGGTGAGACCAAGCGGAGGTTGGGCGATCGTTTCGCCGAACACCTCCGCTACCGAGCGGAGGTGTTCGGCGAAACGAGCGCAATAACCAAGCTGACCTCCCGGTGGATCAGCACTTCAACTCCCCCTCCCACTCCGTCCTCTCTGTCCTGGGTCTCCTCCATGGCCACAGCGAGCAGCACCGGAAATTGGAGGAACAGCACCCCATATTCCGCTTGGGGAGTCTGCATCCTGGGGGCATGAATATCGAATTCTCCCAATTTTGTTAGTCCTTGCTGTTTCCTCCCCTTCCTCAGTCCCCCTGCTGTCTCCTCACATCCCCCAGCCTTCGGGCTCCTCCTCCTTTTTCCTTTCTTGTCCCCGCCCCACCCCCGATCAGTCTGAAGAAGGGTTTCGGCGCTAAACGTTGCCTATTTCCTTTGCTCCATAGATGCTGCTGCACCCGCTGAGTTTCTCCAGCTTTTTTGTGTACCTGTTAATATGGAGTATCAGTACTGTAGTTATTTAATGAGCAACATTCACAACTATACGTTGGATTTATCCAGGTTTTACTTCTACAGTCAATCATATACATCACAAATTTGGTCAGGAGATATTTCAGTTAAATTTTAACGTTAATTCTGAAGTGGGAATAATGGAAAAAGCGTTTATCAACAATTCTTTTTTTAAATGGTGCTTACGAACTGAGTATCTTCATTGCAACATACATCTAATCTGAATGTTTGGTAATGTGGCGTCTTGACACCTTTAAATATATCACCAAACATTTGCTGCATTTATGTCCTTTGGCCATTTCTTGTTAGTTAGTGTAATGTTTAACCTGTCAGATGGGTATAGTCAGTTTTAACAGCTATTATCATAAAATGCCTTAGAAAATTCCTTGCAACCTGTATATTTTGTTGTGGAAACGGCTGTGGAAGATCCTGAAAGTCATCTGGAGGAGAGGAAAAGTGGTACAGCAGGGGCGATTCGCTGAAGGAGTCTGGATCCCAAAGAAGGAATATTCCAAGAAGATCGATCAGTTCAGAATTATCTCCTTGCTAAGCGTTGAAGGCAAGATTTTCTTCAGCATAGTGGCGAGGCGGCTGACCAACTTCCTCTCCAGCAATGGCTACATTGACAGCTCAGTGCAAATGGGAGGCTTGTCTGGAGTGCCGGGGTGTCTAGAGCACACGGGAGTGGTGACCCAGCTCATCAGAGAAGCCAGGGAGAACAAGGGTGACCGGACAGTGCTCTGGCTTGACCTGGCCAACGCCTACGGCTCCATCCCGCACAAGCTGATCCAGACAGTCATGGCCAAGCATCATGTGCCGGGCCAAGTGGCAGATCTCACCCTGGACTATTACAACCAGTTCAGCATGAGAGTCTCATCAGGGTCAGTAACATCAGAGTGGCACAGACTGGAGTTTGGGATCATCACAGGCTGTACCATCTCTGTGATCCTTTTTGCCTTGGCGATGAACATGATCGTCAAGTCTGCTGAGCCAGAGTACCGGGGCCCTCGGAGCAAGTCAGGAATGCGCCAGCCACCAATCAGAGCCTTCATGGACGACCTGACTGTCACCACTGAGTCAGTGCCAGGAGGCAGGTGGATCCTGCAGGGGTTGGAGAAGCTGATTGGATGGGCAAGGATGAGGTTTAAGCCAGGAAAATCAAGGTCACTGGTGCTGAAGAAGGGCAAAGTCATGGACAGGTTCCGCTTCAGCATCGAAGGGACATCAATCCCAACTGTCTCCGAAAGGCCAGTGAAGAGTCTTGGCAAGGTGTTTAACAGCAGCCTGAAGGATACAGCATCTGTCCAGGCAACCTGTCAGGAGCTGGAGAGTTGGTTGAGAGCAGTGGACCGGTCGGGGTTTCCCGGCAAGTTCAAGGCATGGATTTACCAGCATGGTATCCTGCCAAGGATACTCTGGCCACTGCTTGTCTACGAAGTCCCAATATCGGTCGTAGAGAGATTGGAGAGGAAAGTCAGCAGCTTTCTCAGAAGGTGGCTGGGACTGCCCAGGAGCTTTAGCAGCATCGCCCTTTACGGAAATAACACCAAGCTCCAGCTGCCCCTGAAGTCCCTGGAGGAGTTCAAGGTGACTCAGGCCAGAGAGGTGATGCTGTACAGGGACTCCAGCGACCCCAAGGTGGCTCGAGCAGGGCTGGAGGTGAAAACTGTGAGGAAGTGGAGAGCCGGTGAAGCCGTGCTGCAAGCAGAGTCCCGGATACGCCACAGAGTCCTGGTGGGAGCAGTGACTCGGGGAGGAGCAGGCCTGGGAATCTTCCCATCTCCCCAGTTTGACGAGGCCAAGGGGAAGGAGAGGCGCAGGCTGGTCCAGGAGGAAGTGAGGGCAGTGGTGGAGGAGGAGGGGTGTACCAGAGCAGTTGGATTGAGGCAGCAGGGAGCCTGGACAAGGTGGGAGCAGGCCATGGACCGAAAAGCCACATGGACTGGCAGGCTGAACCACAGCGCATCAAGTTCCTGGTCCAGGCAGTGTATGATGTCCTGCCCAGCCCATCGAACCTCTTCATCTGGGGCAAAGCGGAATCTCCAGATTGCCCGCAATGCTCAGGCAAGGGGACGTTGGAGCACATCCTGAGCTGTTGCCCAAAGGCTCTTGGGCAGGGCCGGTACACATGGCGTCACGACCAGGTTCTTAAACCCATTTCAGAAGCCATCAGCATGGGAATGAGCAGCTGCAGACGAGAACGCCCAACCACCCAGATGATCACCTTCATGAAGGCCGGAGTGCAGCTGCCAAGAACCACAGCAGCCAGGAATCTGTCAGGAATCCTGGCGACTGCGCAGGACTGGCAGCTTTCCGTAGACCTGGTGAAACAGCTGAAGTTCCCACAGCACATTGCCACGACCACCCTGAGGCCAGATATCATCCTGGTCTCAGAGGCGACCAAAAACATCATCTTGTTGGAACTGACAGTGCCTTGGGAGGACCGTCTGGAGGAGGCCCACGAGAGGAAAATGGCCAAATATGAAGAGCTGGTCATAGATTGCCGCAAGCAGGGCTGGAAGGCGAGGTGTATGCCCATCGAGTTTGGCTGCAGAGGTTTTGCAGGGCAATCGCTCTACAAAGTCTTGAGTGCACTGGGCATCAACGGAGCGGCGAGGAGAAGAGCTATCAAGAACACCATAGAGGCAGCGGAGAAGGCCTCGCGATGGCTCTGGATCAGGAGAGGAGGTCCATGGGGAGGAGCGAATGTCACCTGAACACAAGTCGTGGTCTGATCAACCACGGCTGGGTCGCCTGGGTGATGGTGTCTGATGTTGAAAGACCCGAAACACCCAATGACCCCAGGTTACATCACTGATGATGTGTTCAGGAGCATCTATCAATGTATTTGTATCAAATGTGGGAAGCGAGAGTGTTTCTGTACCAATAGCAATAACGACCCATGTTATGGCCATGTCATAATAATTTCCGGTCATTCACAGAAAACATACTTGCATCAATCTGTAGTGTGCATGGTTAAGCATATATGTTATCAAGGTCCAGGATTTATTGACACAGGTTGATCATACGCTGAATCATTTGTGTTTGGAAGTGGAAAGAAATAATAAAATTTGCATTAATTGCAATGTGCAAAAAGAGTTGAGATACCGTATTATAATTTTGCTGCATGTCATTGTGGTATATATCATGTCTTGATTGGTGAATATATTAGTTTGTGACTTTATTTGAAGGAGAAATAATATGTGAATGCTTCATTGAGCATAATTTCGACTGGTAACTACGCACTTCGTCCGAGCACGCGTCATGCAAGCCATCTTAAATGACAACCTAAAATGTCATTTGGCAACCTAAATAGCTGCCAAGGTTGCCCAGCTGGCAACAGGGAAAAAAAGTTAAGCGATAGCCCTGATCTCCCACTTCATCTCTCTCCACAACCACACCTCTGCTACAGCCACAGTCACTCAAGGCGTTCCCCAAGGCTCCGTACTCGGCCCCCTCCTCTTCATCATCTACATCCTCCCCCTTGGTCAGATACTCCGCCACTTCAACCTGGACTTACACTGTTACGCCGATGGCACCCAGATCTCCCTCGGCACCAAATCCCCCCACAACCCCCCCCCCCCCCCCCTCTCCCATATCAACTCCTGTTTGTCAGCTATAAAAACCTGGATGCAACATAACTTCCTCAAACTCAACAGCGATAAGACAGAATTCCTCCTCATAGGCTCCAAAGCCACACTCAGCAAAATCAATAACCCCACTCTCACCATCGACGGCGCCACTGTCTCCCCATCTCCCCAGGCCCGCAACCTTGGCGTGATCTTTGATTCCACCCTCTCCCTTGAGCCTCACATCCGCCATGTCATTAAAACCTCCTTCTTTCATCTCCACAACATCGCCAAACTCAGACCCTCTCTCACACCTCCCGCTGCTGAAAGACTCATCCATGCCTTCATCTCCTCCCGACTGGACTATTGCAACTCACTTCTCCTTGGCATCAGCTCCACCTACATCAACCGACTCCAACTGGTCCAGAACGCAGCCGCCCGACTCATCACCCACACCAAATCCTGGCATCACATCACTCCAGTCCTCAAACAACTTCACTGGCTTCCCATCTCTCACCGGATCACCTACAAAATCCTGATCCTCACCTACAAAGCCCTCCACCATCTGGCCCCCCCATATCTCACTGACCTCCTCTCCCCCTACCAACCCTCACGGTCCCTCAGATCCACATCAGCCGGTCTCCTCTCCATCCACAAGTCCAACCTCCGCAGTTTTGGGGACAGAGCCTTCTCCAGGGCAGCTCCCAGGCTCTGGAACTCCCTCCCCCAATCGATCCGCAATTCCGTGTCCCTCACCATCTTCCAGTCCCGCCTCAAGACCCATCTCTTCACCTCTGCCTATCCTTAGCCCCACGTCCCCCTCCCATTTCATCTGTGCATTAATTGCCTCATATTGTGTTTTGAATTGAATTCTGTCTTTACTTTGTGTACTAGTCATGTCTCTACTATTTATTTCATTCCACTTACATGTTTTTCCTCTACCTGCTAAATTTTTGTAAGGTGTCCTTGAGACTCTTGAAAGGCGCCCATAAATAAAATGTATTATTATTATTATTATATCCATGTGTCTATCCAAAGCCTCTTAAATGCCACTATTCTATCTGCCAGCACCACCAGCACATTCCAGACAACACATTCCAGGCATCCTGTGTAAATCAGCGGTCACACACATCTCTTTTAAACTTTGTGTCTCAAACCTAAAAGCTAAGCCATCTCGTTTTTGACAATTTCAGCCAGAGAAAAAGGATCAGACTATCCACACTATATATGCCCCTCCTAATTCTATCTACTTCTTCCACAGACTCCGATGCTCCAGAGAAAACAATCCAATTTTATGCAACCTTGCCTTATAGCAAATGCCATCTAATCCAGGCAACATTCTGTTAAACTTATTCTGCACTCTCTCCAACATTCCTGTAATGAGGTGACCAGACAATACACCAAGGCTGCAACTTGTCTTCCTGACCCTTTTACACAATACACCGACTGACAAAGTACATTATCTGCCGTCTTTACCACACTATGTTCTTATGATCCCACTTTTAAGTTGCTGTAGTAGACCCCAAAATCCCCCTACATGTCAATGCTGTTGAGGATCCAGACATTAACTGTATACTTTCCCCTTACATTGGACCTTCCAAAGTGCAACACCTTTCATTTGCTCCAATCGAACACCATCTCCCATTTCTCCATCCATTTCTGAGGCTGATCTGTATCCTGTTGTTTCCTTTCACAACCTTATTCACTGACCGCAACTTCACCAATTTTGGGGTTGTCAACGAACTTACAAACCAACAGTTCTACATTTATGCACTGTGCTGGATGAACTCAACACGTATATGCTGCATTTATGGAGGGAATGTTTCAGGTCGGGATTGGAGCAAGGGAATTAAGTTATTTTTTTCATTTTATTTATTTATTTATTAGAAGTAGACATATTATACAATGTAGTTACATATTATAATAGAAAAAAAAAACTTTTCATATACATCAGTCATACATTATTAAAATTTTCCATTATCAATTACTTCTGCTTCTAGTATTTTTATTTTTTATAGAAAGCGAGAAAAAGAGAGGGTAGAAAGTTACAAATAAAAAAGAAAGCAAAAAAAAACAACAGAAAAACAAGGGAGGTGGAATGGGTTACCTGTGATACATCAATGGAGATAGGTTCGTAGGTTATAAAGTATAGAGTATAGTTTTTCATCTGTTCCTGAGTTCAAGTTTCAGCTGGGTCCTCGTGCTGTGCCAGTCTATCCCTTCAGATAGTTAATGAATGGAGCCCAAATTTTATGGAAAAGATCTTGTTTGTCCATTAAGACAAGTCTAATTCTTTCTAAGTATAGGGTCTCCGACATTTCCGTAATCCACATTTTGATTGTGGGGGTTGTAGGGCCTTTCCAAAATTTTAATATTAATTTTTTTCCGGTTATTATACTGTAATTGAGGAAGTTTCTTTGGTTTGTTGTGAGTGTTAAGCTTTGTTCTGATATTCCAAGTATTATTAATTTTGTGTCTGGGTCCAGTTTTGTATTAATAACTTTTGAAGTTATTTCAAAAATATCTGTCCAGAAATGTTTAAGTTTTATACAGTTTGCAAAAGTATGTGTTAAATTAGCCTCTAAATGTAGACATTTATCACAAATAGGAGAGATTTGTGGGAAGATTCTATTTAGTTTTATTTTAGAGAAGTGTAGTCTATGTAAGACCTTGAATTGTATTAAAATATGTCTGGCATTTAATGAACATTGATGTATTTGTTGTAAACTTTCGTCCCACATATCTTTCGTGATAGGATGACCTATTTCAATTTCCCATTTGTATCTATGTAGTTCGGTCGGTGGTACCTCGTTATTTAGTAGGGTGTTATAAATATAAGCTATTAGTTTTTCAGTATTAGGATGCTTGTTCAGACACTCATCAAGAATTTCTGATTCCCTATTCCTGTAAACTTGTGTATTAGATTTAACATAATCTCTAATTTGTAGATATCTGAAAAAATTATTTGAGTGCAGTCCATAATTCAGTTGTAACTCTTGAAATGAAAGAAAAGTACCTTTCCCATAAAGATGTCCTATATTTTTGATTCCATGATTTTTCCATTGTGTGAAACCTTTGTCCATAAAGGATGATTTGAACAAAGGATTATTTACAATGGGAAGGCAGAGTGGTATATTATTCAATTTTAAATCTTTTTTTATTTGTTTCCAAATTCGTATTCCACTATGTATTATGGGGTTTTCTTTATAGGTTTTTTTGTGCTGTTTTGTGGGGGCAAATATGATCGGTCCAATTTCGAAAGGTAGACAGTCTTCCTTTTCCATCATTAGCCAATCTGGTTGTTGGTCCATTTCTTCCAGCCAAAAATTCATGTTTTTAATATGGACTGCCCAAAAATAAAATAAGAAATTTGGCAAAGCCAGACCTCCATTTATCTTTGATTTACATAAATGTTTTTTACTTATTCTATGATTCTTATAATCCCAGACAAAACTTGTAACAATGGAGTCGACTTTTTTGAAAAAAGTTTTTGGGATATATATCGGAATTAATTGAAGTAGGTACAGTAGTTGCGGTAAAAAAAATCATTTTATAGCATTAATTCTCCCAAGCATTGAAATGGGGAGTGTTTTCCAGTATTGAATATTCTTATGTAGTTTATTCAGTAAGGGTGGGAAATTTAGTTTAAATAAAGAGGTATATGTCTTAGTTACCCAGATTCCTAAGTATTTAAATTTATCTTTAACTATTTTAAAAGGGGATTGTTGTATTGTATGTAAATTGAATTTTGTTATTGGCATGATTTCGCTTTTATTCCAATTGATTCTATATCCCGAAAACTGACCAAATTGAGTTATTAGATTTAATAGGTTTGGAATACTAGTTTCTAATTTTGTAATATATATTAGTATATCATCTGCATATAAGGAGATTTTATTCCTTGTGTCTCTAGTATTGTATCCAAATATTCCTGGATGGTTTCTAACGCTTTCTGCTAGGGGTTCGATTGCAAGAGCAAATAATAGTGGGGATAGTGAGCATCCTTGTCTACAGCCTCTAGAGAGATTAAATTTAGTTGATAACATTTTGTTTGTTAATATTCTAGCTGTTGGGTTAGAATATAACAATTTAACCCATGTACAGTACTTCTCTCCTAGTTGAAATATTTCCATCACCGAAAATAAATATGGCCATTCTACCTGGTCAAATGCTTTTTCAGCATCTAACGAGATAATTGCTAGCTCTGCGTTGGGGATTCTATTGGAGTATATAATATTAAATAATCTTCTCAGATTAAAAAATGAATACCGTTTGGGGATAAACCCTGTTTGGTCAGGATGTATTAATTTACTGATCACTAAGCTCAATCTATTAGATAGAATCTTAGTTAATATTTTCTGATCAGTATTTAAGAGGGCTATAGCTCTGTATGAACCTGGGTCTTCAAGATCCTTGTCCGTTTTTGGTATAAGTATGATTGTTGATTCATTTAGAGTTTCTGGGAGTTTCTGTTGAGTATAAGCATATTTGTACACTGTCTGTAGGCGTGGGGAAAGCAAGTCATAAATTTTTTTATAAAATTCCGAATTTAGACCATCGGGTCCTGCCGACTTTCCGTTTTTTAAGGACTTTATTGATTCTTCAATGTCTTTTATCGTAATTTCAGCCTCTAGCAATTCTCTCTCTTTCTGATCTAGACCCGCAAACTTACAATTCTGTAAAAATGTTTCCATTCCCGTTGATTGTTCTGTTATTTTAGATGAATACAATTTTTGGTAGTATTGTAGAAATCTATCATTAATATCTTTAGGCAGTGTTAATGTTTCTCCCTTGTCTGTTCTAATTTTGTATATTGTTTTTTCCCCGTCCAATTTGCGAAGTTGACGCGCTAATAGTTTTTGTGGTTTGTCACCAAATTCAAAATTTAATTGTTTTGTATGTTGATAAAGTTTTATAACTTGGTCTGAATAAATCTTGTTTAATTTATATTTCAACACTGCAATTTTATTGTGTTTTATCGTGGATGGTGCTGCTGCATTTTCTGTGTCTAATTGCTTTATTTCCATTTCCAGTTTCTTTTGTTTGGCCCTATTCTCTTTATTAAAAAATGATTGGGAAGAAATTAATGCTCCTCGTACAAATGCTTTAAATGTTTCCCAAAGAAGCGAGGCAGAGATTTCAGGGCTATCGTTAGCCTCAAAAAACATTTTAATCTGTTTTACTAGATATTCATTACATGACTTATCTTTTAAGATTTGGGGATTAAATCTCCATTGTGACTGTGTCTCTGCCATTCCGTTTACTTTGATCATAAATGTTAATGGGGCATGGTCTGAGATTATGATGTTGTGATATTGTGAGTTATAGGTGAATGGGATAAGTTTTGAATCTACCAAAAAATAGTCTATCCTTGAGTAAGTTTTATGTACTGGTGAGTAAAATGAATATTCTCGGCCCGATGGATTTTCAATTCTCCAAACGTCCTTAATATTAGTGGTATTAATGTATGAATTTAAAAATTCACTTGATCGAGATTTTAGTTTTCTTTGAGTTGATGATTTGTCCAAACAAGCATCCAATGTACAATTTAAATCTCCACCAATTATTAAGTTTTGTTGTGTACCTTCCGGGATATTGTTAAGAATTCTCTTAAAAAACAGAGGGCTATCAAAATTTGATCCATACACATTGAGGAGAGTCACCTTTTTTAAGTATAACTCCCCTATTATTATAATATATCTGCCTTCAATGTCTTCTATCGTTGATATATGTTTAAAGGGTATACCTTTACGAATTAATATTGCAACACCTCTTGATTTATGTGAGAATGAAGAATGGTACGCTTTAGCAATCCATTTTGCTTTCAGTCTATGTTGTGCTTCCTTTTTAAGATGTGTCTCCTGGAGAAATATTATATCTGTTTTCAATGATTTTAAATGTGCTAACACTTTGCCTCTCTTGATAGGTTCATTAATTCCCTTAACATTCCAACTACAGAATTTAATTCCCTCACCCCCAATTTTTATATTCATGTCTTGCATCTTGTGATTAAGTGGTAGAGCAGATGATTCAGCACACTCAACCCTACCTTATACTTGAACTTCAGGTAGATGAATTTTAGGTCACGTCTGTTTTCCATCCGAACGTATCTCCTTAAATGAAATATGCAATTCCATTCCAAATACAAAATATAATGTGATATAAGATAAAAAAGGTGATAGCTAATAGGGTTAGTAAAGTGTGGAAAGTAAAAAAGAAAAGCAACTACAACTACAATTAGTGCAGTTAGTGATAGCCACCCTAATGTGGCTAAGCATCTATGGTTATTAAGTTATTTACACACAAGAAAAGACCAAGTAATAATTCCTGCAGCACACCACTGGTCAGAGTCCTCCAATCTGAAAAGGGAAGGGACATGACATTGACACAGGTGGAGGAGAGCATAGATTTCAGAGGGCCAGAAGAGTGGAGGAGGTTACAGAAAGGGTGAGGGCAAAGAAGGGATTTGAACACGAGGATGGCATTGTTAAACCTGAGGCAGGGACTGGTGGAGTATGGTACCAACACACACACGAACTGTTCACTCACCGGCAGTCAAGAAGAGAAGACCCCGATGTCTATGGTAGAGGAGCGCTCATGTCCACAAGATTCCACTAGTCAGGTCCCAGATCCACATGGGAATGGCACGTTCGATGCAATCGTCATCTCGTTCATCCCTCCGGGTCAGTCTACAAACCACAAGAGTAGCCGTGAGATCACCTCTCATTCTTCTAAACTTTAGCAGTACAGACCAACCCCAGTTCACTTCAGTCCTTAACCTCAGCTTCCATTTTTTAGATGGCAAGAAAATAAAATCTGTAGATGCTGGAAGTCTGAGATGAACAGAACACCTGCTGGGAGTTCTCAGCAGCCCAGGCAGTGACTGCGGTGATAGAAACAGAGCTGAGTCCTGGAACCGAAACTCTGCTTTTCGCCAAGAGATGCTGACCGACCTGCCTAGTGTTTACAAAATGTTCTACTTTTATTTCTCAGTGGGAGCGCCTGTCGACCATTCTTAGACTTACCTGCTGCAGGGAGCAGTTTCTCTGCATCGACCGTTTCTGTTCAGTCAAGTCAATACTTCCCCTTCCCATCCCACGACCCCTGGTCCCAGGACGTGGAATAAACCTCATGGTCCTGCTTCCTCGGGCCGAAGATCAGGACCAGGGCCCACACTTCCATCCTGGGACAGCTACGGCCGGACCCATGTTTTACCTCAATGATAACTCAAGGTAAAGGAGCCATCACCTTTACCATCACATTTCCCACACCAAATCCTGGCATCACATCACTCCAGTCCTCAAACAACTTCACTGGCTTCCCATCTCCCACCGGATCACCTACAAAGCCCTCCACCATCTGGCCCCCCCCATATCTCACTGACCTCCTCTCCCCCTACCAACCCTCACGGTCCCTCAGATCCACATCAGCCGGTCTCCTCTCCATCCACAAGTCCAACCTCCGCAGTTTTGGGGACAGAGCCTTCTCCAGGGCAGCTCCCAGGCTCTGGAACTCCCTCCCCCAACTGATCCGCAATTCTGTGTCCCTCACCATCTTCCACTCCCGCCTCAAGACACATCTCTTCAATTCTGCCTATCCTTAGCCCCACGTCCCCCTCCCTTTTCATCTGTGCTTGAATTGCCTCATATTGTGTTTTGAATTGAATTCTGTCTTTAATTTGTGTACTAGTCATGTCTCTACTATTTATTTCATTCCGCTTACATGTTTTTCCTCTACTTGCTAAATTTTTGTAAGGTGTCCTTGAGACTCTTGAAAGGCGCCCAAAAATAAAATGTATTATTATTATTATTGGGACGACAGATGGCACAATGGGCTAAGTGTTCGGCTGGCAACCGGAAGGTAGCCGGTTCGAATCCCGCTTGGAGTGCATACTGTCGTTGTGTCCTTGGGCAAGACACTTCACCCACCTTTGCCTGTGTGTGAATGTGTGTGAGCGATTGGTGGTGGTCGGAGGGGCCGTAGGCGCAGATTGGCAGCCACGCTTCCGTCAGTCTGCCCCAGGGCAGCTGTGGCTACAGAAGTAGCTTACCACCACCGAGTGTGACTGAGGAGTGAATGAACAATGCGATGTAAAGCGCCTTGAGTATTAGAAAGGTGCTATATAAATCTCATCCATTATTATTATTATTATTATTATTATTATTATCAGGAGGTAGTGACCATAACATGATAAGTTTTAATCTACAATTTGAGAGGGAGAAGGGAATATTGGATGCGTCAGGTTATTTAGGTATGTGAAGAGGAAAAAATTAGTTAAGACCAAAGTTGGACCCTTGAAGACTGAAAAAGGTGATTTTTTTTTTAATGGGCAACAAGGAAATGGCAGACGAGTTGAACAGGTACTTTGGATCTGTCTTCATTAAGGAAGACACAAACAATCTCCCTGACGTATTTGTGACCAGAGGATCTAGGGTGACGGAGGAACTGAAGGAAATTCAGGAAATGGTGTTGGGTAGACTGATGCGACTGAAGGCCGATAAATCCCCTGGGCTGATGGTCTGCATCCCAGAGTATTTAAGGAAGTAGCTCTAGAAATTGTGGACGCATTGGTGATCATTTTCCAATTATAGACCAGTTAGCCTGACATCGGTGGTGGGGATGATGCTGGCGTCAATTATAAAAGATGAAATAGTGGCACATTTGGATAGCAGTAGCAGGATCGGTCCGAGTCAGCATGGATTTACGAAGGGGGAAATCATGCTTGACTAATCTTCTGGAATTCTTTGAGGATGTTACTAGGAAAATGGACATGGAAGAGCTAGTGGATGTGGGGTACCTGGACTCTCAGAAAGCATGATAAGGTCCCACATAACCTGAGATTAGTGGGCAAAATTAGAGTACATGGTATTGGTGGTAGGGTGTGGAGATGAATAGAAAATTGGTTTGCAGACATAAGCAAAGAGTAGGGATTAACGGGTCCCTTTCAGAATGGCAGGCAGTGACTAGTGGGGTACCGCAAGGCTCGGTGCTGGGACACAGCTATTTACAATATACATTTAATGGTTTAGATGAAAGGATTAAAACTAACATTAGCAAATTTGCAGATAACACAAAGCTGGGTGGCAGGGTGAATTGTGAGGAGGATGCTATGAGGAGGCAGGATGAGTTGGACAGATTGGGTGAGTGGGCAGATGCACGGCGGATGCAATTTAATGTGGATACATGTGAGGTTACCCACTTTGGTAGCAGAAACTGGAAGGCAGATTATTATCTGAATGGTGTCAAGTTGGGAAAAGGGGAAGTACAAGGGGACATCTGGGGGTCCTTGATCATCAGTCACTGAATGTTAGCATGCAGGTACTGCAGGCAGTGAAGAAAGCCAGTGGCATGTTGGCCTTCATACAAGAGGAGTTGAGTATAGGAGCAAAGTAGTCCTTCTCAAATAATTTAAAGATTTAGAAGTTACAAAATGGATTCTGTTGTAGATTTAGAAGTTAGAAAATGAATGCCTAACCTTTCTCCTACTACACTAGCGACATTACAGCACAATAACATGAATGTTTTACCCTTCTATTGCACAAGCGAGATGTTCAGACAACAGTTCTTTCTCTCTGCTCTATAGATTGCAGAGAGGGGAACAAGGATATGGCGGACCAATTGAATAACTACTTTGGTTCCGTCTTCACTAAGGAAGACATAAATAATCTGCCGGAAATAGCAGGGGACCGCGGGTCAAAGGAGATAGAGGAACTGAGTGAAATCCAGGTTAGTCGGGAAGTGGTGTTGGGTAAATTGAATGGATTAAAGGCCGATAATTCACCAGGGCCAGATAGGCTGCATCCCAGAGTACTTAAGGAAGTAGCTCCAGAAATAGTGGATGCATTAGTGATAATTTTCAAAACTCTTTAGATTCTGGAGTAGTTCCTGAGGATTGGAGGGTAGCAAACGTAACCCCACTTTTTAAGAAGGGAAGGAGAGAGAAAACGGGGAATTACAGACCAGTTAGTCTAACATCGGTAGTGGGGAAACTGCTAGAGTCAGTTATTAAAGATGGGATAGCAGCACATTTGGAAAGTGGTGAAATCATTGGACAAAGTCAGCATGGATTTACGAAAGGTAAATCATGTCTGACGAATCTTATAGAATTTTTCGAGGATGTAACTAGTAGAGTGGATAGGGGAGAACCAGTGGATGTGTTGTATCTTGACTTTCAGAAGGCTTTCGACAAAGTCCCACATAAGAGATTAGTATACAAACTTAAAGCACACGGTATTGGGGGTTCAGTATTGATGTGGATAGAGAACTGACTGGCAAACAGGAAGCAAAGAGTAGGAGTAAACGGGTCCTTTTCACAATGGCAGGCAGTGACTAGTGGGGTACCGCAAGGCTCAGTGCTGGGACCCCAGCTATTTACAATTTATATTAATGATCTGGATGAGGGAATTGAAGGCAACATCTCCAAGTTTGCGGATGACACTAAGCTGGGGGGCAGTGTTAGCTGTGAGGAGGATGCTAGGAGACTGCAAGGTGACTTGGATAGGCTGGGTGAGTGGGCAATTGTTTGGCAGATGCAGTATAATGTGGATAAATGTGAGGTTATCCACTTTGGTGGCAAAAATAGGAAAGCAGACTATTATCTAAATGGTGGCCGATTAGGAAAAGGGGAGATGCAGCGAGACCTGGGTGTCATGGTACACCAGTCATTGAAAGTAGGCATGCAGGTGCAGCAGGCAGTGAAGAAAGCGAATGGTATGTTAGCTTTCATAGCAAAAGGATTTGAGTATAGGAGCAGGGAGGTTCTACTCCAGTTGTACAGGGTCTTGGTGAGACCACACCTGGAGTATTGCGTACAGTTTTGGTCTCCAAATCTGAGGAAGGATATTATAGCCATAGAGGGAGTGCAGAGAAGGTTCACCAGACTGATTCCTGGGATGTCAGGACTTTCATATGAAGAAAGGCTGGATAGACTTGGCTTATACTCGCTAGAATTTAGGAGATTGAGAGGGGATCTTATAGAAACGTACAAAATTCTTATGGGGTTGGACAGGCTAGATGCAGGAAGATTGTTCCCGATGTTGGGGAAGTCCAGGACAAGGGGGAAATCCTTTAGGACCGAGATGAGAAGAAACTTTTTCACACAGAGAGTGGTGAATCTCTGGAACTCTCTGCCACAGAGGGTAGTTGAGGCCAGTTCATTGGCTATATTTAAGAGGGAGTTAGATGTGGCCCTTGTGACTAAAGGGATCAGGGGGTATGGAGAGAAGGCAGGTACGGGATACTGAGTTGGATGATCAGCCATGATCATATTGAATGGCGGTGCAGGCTCGAAGGGCCGAATGGCCTACTCCTGCACCTATTTTCTATGTATCTATGTATCTATGCAATGTACAAACAATTAAACAACAAGGTAAAAAAAACAAGAGTGCTTGAATCTGCAAAAAATAGCACCTTCAGCATAACCATATATGGGTTAACCTTTCCTCTATTGGAAGAACCTGTCAATCCCCTGATTTATTCCGTATATGGACAAGGCAAGAGGCTGTACAATGCTCTGTAAGATAAAGAATTGCTGAATTGCTGATTATTAGGGTGTAAATATATCTAATTGAACCTTACCTCTGTGTGTGTAGAGAGTTCAAGTTCAAGTCAGTTTATTGTCATGTGTCCCTGTATAGGACAATGAAATTCTTACTTTGCTTAAGCACACAGAACATAGTAGGCATTTACTACAAAACAGATAAATGTGTCCATATACCATGATATAAATATATACACACATGAAAAAATAAACTGATAAAGTGCAAATAACAGAAAGTGGTTATTAATAATCAGAGTTTTGTCCAAGCCAGGTTTAATAGCCTGATGGCTGTGGGGAAGTAGCTATTCCTGAACCTGGTTGTTGCAGTATTCAGGCTCCTGTACCTTCTACCTGAAGGTAGCAGGGAGATGAGTGTGTGGCCAGGATGGTGTGGGTCTTTGATGATACTGCCAGCCTTTTTGAGGAAATGCCCCTCGATGGAAGGAAGGTCAGAGCCGATGATGGACTGGGCAGTGTTTACTACTTTTTGTAGTCTTTTCCTCTCCAGGGTGCTCAAATTGCGCTGGCACCATAGGGACAGTTGCTCGATCTCTCTTCTATATTCTGACTCATCCCCATCAGTGATACGCCCCACAATAGTGGTGTCATCAGCGAACTTGATGATGGAGTTCGCACTGTGGTTGGCTACGCAGTCATGGGTATAGAGTGAGTACAGCAGGGGGCTGAGCACGCAGCCTTGAGGTGCTCCCGTGCTGATTGTTATCGAGGCTGACACATATCCACCAATACGAACAGACTGTGGTCTGTGGATGAGGAAGTCGAGGATCCAGTTGCAGAGGGATGTGCAGAGACCCAGTTCCTCGAGTTTGGTAACCAGTTTGGATGGGATGATTGTGTTAAATGCCGAGCTGTAATCTATGAATAACATCCTGACATATGAGTTTTTGTTGTCCAAGTGGTCCAGTGCGGAGTGGAGGGCCAGCGAGATCGCATCCACCGTTGATCTGTTGTGGCGGTAAGCCAACTGCAGTGGGTCCAGGTTTTTGTCGAGGCAGGAGTTGATTTGCTCCATGATCAGCCTCTCAAAGCACTTCATCACCACCGGCGTTAGTGCCACTGGTCGATAGTCATTGAGGCACGTCACCTTACTCTTCTTGGGCACCGATATAATTGATGCCTTTTAAAGCAGGTGGGGACCTCAGACCTCAGAAGTGAGAGGTTGAAAATGTCCGTAAAAACTCCAGCCAGTTGGTCCGCACAGGTTTTTAGAACACGACCGGGTATACCATCAGGACCAGGTGCTTTTCGGGGGTTCACCCCTCTGAAGGATTTCCTGACGTCGGCCTCTGTGACTGAGACTGAAATGCCATCACAGCGAATGGGGGATCGGGAAGGTGTAGCAGTGGTCGAGGGTGTTAGGTCCTCTGGTGCAGCAGGAGACATGTTGGTGGAAGTTGGGGAGTGATTTCTTGAGGTTCGCCTTATTGAAGTCCCCAGCAATGGTGGTAAATGCCTCGGGGTAAGACGTCAGGTGTTTGTTGACCACGGCTTGCAGCTCCCTCCAGTGCCAGACGAACGTCTGCCTGCGGTGGGATGTAGACCGCGGTCAGGATAATGGAGGTGAATTCTCTTGGGAGGTAGAAGGGACGGCACTTCACCGGCAGATGTTCCAGGTGCGGAGAGCAGGAGTTGGACAGGACTGCCACGTCTGAACACCACGCAGAGTTGACCATGAGGCAGACGCCCCCTCCTCTCCCTTTCCCAGATGCCAGAGTACGGTCCATACGGTGGATGGAGAACCCTTCAGGCTGGACCGCTGAGTCTGGGGAGCTGGGGGTGAGCCATTTCTCTGTGAAAGAGACTCTGTAGTGTATATTTTACATACTGTGAGAGTTGACTCCCACACCCGCCTGACGAAGTAAAGACATTATTGTATTACTACATTTTGTGTTGTTATATGTTATAATCAAAAATAACTAACAATTCTGCAGTTGTACAGGGCCCTAGTGAGACCACACCTGGAGTACTGTGTGCAGTTTTAGTCTCCAAATTTGAGGAAGGACATTCTTATCATTGTAGGTTCACGAGGTCAATTCCCGGATGGCGGGACTGCCATATATTGATATAATGGAGCGGCTGGGCTTGTACACTCTGGAATTTAGGATGAGAGGGAATCTTATTGAAACATAAATTATTATTAAGGGATTGGACACGCTAGAGGAAGGAAACATGTTCCCGATGTTGTGAGAGTCCAGAACCAGGGGCCACAGTTTAAGAATAAAGCCATTCAGAATGGAGATGAGGAAAAACGTTTTTACAGAGAGTTGTGAATCTGTGGAATTCTCTGCCTCAGAAGGCAGCGGAGGCCAATTCTCTGGAGGCTTTCCAGAGTTAGATAGAACTCTTAAAGATAGCGGAGTCAAGGGATATGGGGAGAAGGCAGGACAGGGGTACTGATTATGGATGATCAGCCATGATCACAGTGAATATCGTTCTGGCTCGAAGGGCCGAATGGCCTACTCCTGCACCTATTGTCTGTTGTCTATTGTCCAATTTGGCTCCAGTCCCCTCGCAGCTCTTCTCTCCTCCTGCGTGCTAATGTCCAGGCTCCATCCGCCCCTTCTCACCCTTGCTCCCTTCAGTGCGGCCCCGGGACAAGCTGGACCCGCGCTTGGGCACCGAGGACACGGGCCCCTGGTCGTTCAAACACCTCCGGCCTGGGGGAACTCTCTGTGGGCCTCCTCTGTGGGCCTCGCTATCGGTTGCCGAGGGAACGACGTCAGCGATGCTGCAAGATCTTCGTGACGTCAGATCGCAATTGGCTGGGTGAGGTCGTCTCGCGTTACGTGACAGGCGCGGCCGCAGTCCGGGCGAGAGCATAATTTAGAATATTGTGATATACTTTAGAACAGTATTGTATTGAATGCTTATTAATTGAATGTTTGTATTTTATATTACAGTGCGTTTTTGCATGAGAGGTATTAGTAGTATTATTTCTTGTTTAAATGCGATTTTGCTTGCGTGTTGCAACCTTATCTGCTTTTGTTTGACAATAGACAATAGGTGCAGGAGTATGCCATTCGGCCCTTCGAGCCAGCACCGCAATTCAATGTGATCATGGCTGATCATCCCCAATCAGTACCCCATTCCTGCCTTCTCCCCATATTCCCTGACTCTGCTATTTTTAAGAGCCCTATGTAGCTCTGTCTTGAAAGCATCCAGAGAACCTGCCTCCACCGCCCTCTGAGGCAGAGAATTCCACAGACTCACCACTCTCTGTGAGAAAAAATGTTTCCTCGTCTCCGTTCTAAATGGCTTACTCCTTATTCTTAAACTGTTTGGATTGAAGTGTGTAAGTGTAGGAGATTTGCTGCTGAAGTGTGTTTGATTGTTCCGTTGAGAAGGTGGTCCCCACTTTGAGCTGAGAGTGTTTACCGATTTAAAAGCTCAATCAATCAATCAATCAATCAATCAGTTTTATTCGTCACATTGCACATAAAGTGCAAGTGAAATGAATTTGTGAGCAGCGGTACAATGATAAAGCTTGTGTGATTTCTGTGTGTGAGATTTGCGTGAAAGATTCTTCGGTACCCGGTTGAAAGGAGATAGATTGATTGTGTGAGAGACTTACTGGTGCATTGAAGAACTTTTGGCCATTGTTTTGTGAGCGAACTTGTTAAGTCATGTGTTAAATTTGTAAAGTTTTGTGAGTGAAGTGTGAATAGCTTGAGCTATTGTTTCCATTGTAAGTTGGTTGGCTTTGGTTTGGAAGGAGGAGATGAAGAATATTTGGAAGATTGGGAGAGTATTCGAATTAAGAGAAGCGTGCAGCCTCCACCTAATTCCCCTTGCACTCCCTAAATGCCACCTCCACATCCAACACCTCATGTGCCTCACAGATCAACTCCTGTGCCTGCAGCACCCTCACATTCCCTACTGATCCTATAGTATCACCTGCTCACCAGACAGCAGCACCAGCACAGAGTTCTTTGACCCCAACAGCTCCAGCACTAACAGATATTCCAGTAGTGCTCAGTACAAGGAGCAAGACAAAGAAAATAGCTCCCGTGTTTAAAGACAGAGTGCGATCACCAGAACCATTTTACGAAGCTAAACCTAGGAAAATAAAAACGACCACCTAGAGAGACAAGATATGCCTTTAAAAAATACCGCCTTCCCCCTAGTGATGAGGATGATACATCGAGGGTAAAGTAGTCTCTGGGGACACAGAGCGTGAGTCAGACATAGGAAATATTATGAAGGAAGGGCAACTATCCTGTCGTCAGTTCCCAGTTAGGAAGATCCCTAACCCAGCCTTTGATCCGGATAATGCAGTTGGTGCAAACAATCCTCGAACCATTGATGTGTATTCCTCATGGAAACCAAATGAAATAATATAATAATAATAATAATAATAATATATCTTTTATTGTCATTGCACGTCAGTGCAACGAGATTTAGTGTGCAGCTCCACTGATGTACAAGAAAGGTAAATAAATACAATACATAAATAAACAAGCTGAATTGATTCACGTGACCATCTGAGGGAGACTGTCCAAAGGCTGGGGGGGCACTCATTAGGGCCGGTTCAGAGCCGCTATAGCTCTTGGGATGAAACTGTTCCTGAGTCTGGAGGTTCGGGCGTAGAAGGCCTTGTAACGTCTGCCGGAGGGAAGTAGTTGAAACAGATCGTGGCAGGGGTGTGATGAGTCCTTATGGATGCTGAGGGCCTTCCTGAGGCACCGCGTGTGGTAGATGCCCTCCAAGGCTGGTAGCTCTGAGTAATGATGGCAGTACTGAGTAAAATATCTGACAGAAAGAAATCACCTGCTTCCTTTGTGGACTATCTCTGGACTACTACGCGTGTGTATCATGGGGATTCGAGAGATTTGTGGGCTGTAATACAACAGATCATAACTTCTACAGAGCATACCAGCTTCCTAGCCACTTTAGGACACCCAACTCACGAGGCACTGGCTAATGTAATCGCTGATAACAACGCAAGAGATGATGCAGTTTTAACTGCCCTTGCCACTACCCTCCAAAACCCAATAGACACTGCTAGGATTCTGTATGTTAGACCAAAGAAAGGAAAGGGAGCAAATGAGTTTTTAGAAAGGTTCTCGGAACTATATATGGATCAGTCGGGAGATTTACATTTTCGGAATGGGGCGAATTCTCCCCAGTACTGAGCAATATTGTTAAACTGTCTGCCAACTAATGTAGCAGAAGCAATTAAGACAAACAACATGGATTGGTTAGAGAACAGTGCAAGTCAAATGGCTCGTTCAGTTAGGTATCACTGGAAAGATATTAGAAAACAAGAGAACCAGCCAGTAGTTAAGGCAAAAACTGAATATGTAACGAAAAAGGAGGTGCCAAGATCTAATTTAGACTTATGGAATAGTCCTCAGACAAGAGCAAGGCATGATGCGCCACATTGGAGAAGGGCGCCAGAACCGGATTATCCAGGTCTCTGATGAACAACCTCCCTTAGAACCAATTTCCCGAACACAACACTGGAAATGGAATATTGTGACCAGACAATGGTATACTCACGGCGGGCTAGGTCACTGGAGTAGGGAGTGGACGACACGAAAACAACAGGAAGGAGGGGGCCAACAGAGAAAGCACAGAGTGCAAAGAGGAATCTGGCAAATAAACCCTTCTCTCAAAATAATCCATTCTCACGTTCCTGATTAGCTAACTTGATGGTGAATGGATGGAAATCCGACGTAGAACCTGTACTGTCATTGCGAGTAGAAGGAAGGATATGCACCTTTTTGGTAGATACAGGGGCATCCATGTCATCTCTTCAATCCATTTATACCCTTCCCAAGTCTAGTGAAGTGGTGTCAGAGCCTGTCTGGATTTCAGGGACAAGTTTCCCAGTATCCCATCTCTAAGCCTGTTGAAGTGGTGTATCTGAGCAAGGCAATAAAGTATAGATTCATAATAACAACTGGATTGGATTGCAATTTAATGACTAGATATTTGCTCTGCGCATTTCAATTGAAAATTGAATGCAGGGACGGTGGAATAATAGTAACCCCATGGGCTCCCGAAAAGCAATGCTATTCAACAGTGACACCCCAATGGTGGTCCTTAGACTTAAATGAAGCCACCAGTTGATATGACATTGGCCTATGATAGATGAGGGGAAAATAAAGAATTAGAAACCTTTTTCAGACCTCATAGAAACATAGAAATTAGGTGCAGGAGTAGGCCATTCGGCCCTTCGAGCCTGCACCGCCATTCAATATGATCATGGCTGATCATCCAACTCAGTATCCCGTACCTGCCCTCTCTCCATACCCCCTGATCCCCTTAGCCACAAGGGCCACATCTAACTCCCTCTTAAATATAGCCAATGAACTGGCCTCAACTACCCTCTGTGGCAGAGAGTTCCAGAGATTCACCACTCTCTGTGTGAAAAAAGTTTTTCTCATCTCGGTTTTAAAGGATTTCCCCCTTATCCTTAAGCTGTGACCCCTTGTCCTGGACCTCCCCAACATCGGGAACAATCTTCCTGCATCTAGCCTGTCCAACCCCTTAAGAATTCTGTAAGTTTCTATAAGATCCCCTCTCAATCTCCTAAATTCTAGAGAGTATAAACCATGTCTATCCAGTCTTTCTTCATAAGACAGTCCTGACATCCCAGGAATCAGTCTGGTGAACCTTCTCTGCACTCCCTCTATGGCAATAATGTCCTTCCTCAGATTTGGAGACCAAAACTGTACGCAATACTCCAGGTGTGGTCTCACCAAGACCCTGTACAACTGCAGTAGAACCTCCCTGCTCCTATACTCAAATCCTTTTGCTATGAAAGCTAACATACCATTCGCTTTCTTCACTGCCTGCTGCACCTGCATGCCTACTTTCAATGACTGATGTACCATGACACCCAGGTCTCGCTGCATCTCCCTTTTCCTAATCAGCCACCATTTAGATAATAGTCTCCTGTTTTTGACACCAAAATGGATAACCTCACATTTATCCACATTATACTGCATCTGCCAAACATTTGCCCACTCACCCAGCCTATCCAAGTCACCTTGCAGTCTCCTAGCATCCTCCTCACAGCTAACACTGCCCCCCAGCTTAGTGTCTTCCACTAACTTGGAGATATTGCCTTCAATTCCCTCATCCAGATCATTAATATATATTGTAAATAGCTGGGGTCCCAGCACTGAGCCTTGCGGTACCCCACTAGTCACTGCCCGTCATTGTGAAAAGGACCCGTTTACTCCTACTCTTTGCTTCCTGTTTGCCAGCCAGTTCTCTATCAACATCAATACTGAACCCCCAATGCCGTGTGCTTTAAGTTTGTATACTAATCTCTTATGTGGGACCTTGTCGAAAGCCTTCTGGAAGTCCAGATACACCACATCCACTGGTTCTCCCCTATCCACGCTACTAGTTACATCCTCGAAAAATTCTATAAGATTCGTCAGACATGATTTACCTTTCGTAAATCCATGCTGACTTTGTCCAATGATTTCACCACTTTCCAAATGTGCTGCTATCCCATCTTTAATAACTGACTCTAGCAGTTTCCCCACTACCGATGTTAGACTAACTGGTCTGTAATTCCCTATTTTCTATCTCCCTCCCTTCTTAAAAAGTGGGGTTACGTTTGCTACCCGCCAATTCTCAGGAACTACTCCAGAATCTAAAGAGTTTTGAAAGATTATTACTAATGCATCCACTATTTCTGGAGCTACTTCCTTAAGTACTCTGGGATGCAGCCTATCTGGCCCTGGGGATTTATCGGCCTTTAATCCATTCAATTTACCCAACATCACTTCCCGACTAACCTGGATTTCACTCAATTCCTCCAACTCCTTTGACCCGCGGTCCCCTGCTATTTCCGGCAGATTATTTATGTCTTCCTTAGTGAAGACGGAACCAAAGTAGTTATTCAATTGGTCCGCCATATCCTTGTTCCCCATGATCAACTCACCTGTTTCTGACTGCAAGGGACCTACATTTGTTTTAACTAATCTCTTTCTTTTCACATCTCTATAAAAACTTTTGCAGTCAGTTTTTATGTTCCCTGCCAGTTTTCTTTCATAATCTATTTTTCCTTTCCTAAGGAGTTCCTTTGTCCTCCTCTGTTGGTCTCTGAATTTCTCCCAGTCCTCTGGTATGCTGCTTTTTCTGGCTAATTTGTACGCATCATCCTTCACTTTGATACTATCCCTGATTTCCCTTGTTATCCACGGATGCACTACCTTCCCTGATTTATTCTTTTGCCAAACTGGGATGAACAATTTTTGTAGTTCATCCATGCAGTCTTTAAATGTCTTCCATTGCATATCCACCGTCAACCCTTTTAGAATTAATTGCCAGTCAATCTTGGCCAATTCACGTCTCATACCCTCAAAGTTACCTTTCTTTAAGTTTAGAACCATTGTTTCTGAATTAACAATGTCACTCTCCATCCTAATGAAGAACTCAACCATATTATGGTCACTCTTGCCCAAGGGGGCATGTACAACAAGACTGCTAACTAACCCTTCCTCATTACTCAATACCCAGTCTAAAATAGCCTGCTCTCTCGTTGGTTCCTCTACATGTTGATTTAGATAACTATCCCGCATACATTCCAAGAAATCCTCTTCCTCAGCACCCCTGCCAATTTGATTCACCCAATCTATATGTAGATTGAAGTCACCCATTATAACTGTTTTGCCTTTGTCGCACGTATTTCTAATTTCCTGTTTGATACCATCTCCAACTTCACTACTACTGTTAGGTGGCCTGTACACAACACCCACCAGTGTTTTCTGCCCCTTAGTGTTTTGCAGCTCTACCCATACTGATTCCACATCCTCCAAACTAATGTCCTTCCTTTCCATTGCGTTAATCTCCTCTCTAATCAGCAACGCTACCCCACCTCCTTTTCCTTTCTCTCTATCCCTCCTGAATATTGAATATCCCTGGATGTTCAGCTCCCAGCCTTGGTCACCCTGGAGCCATGTCTCCGTGATCCCAACTATATCATAGTCATTAATAGCTATCTGCACATTCAACTCATCCACCTTATTACGAATGCTCCTTGCATTGAGACACAAAGCCTTCAGGCTTGTTTTTACAACACTCTTACCCCTTATACTATTATGTTGAAAAGTGGCCCTTTTTGATTTTTGCCCTGGTTTTGTCTGCCTGCCTGCCACTTTTACTTTTCACCTTGCTACCTATTGCTTCTACCTTCATTTTACACCCCTCTGTCTCTACGCTCACACATTTAAGAAACCCTTTCCCTTTAACACCCCCCTGCCTCTCTGCTCTTGTACCCATCCCCCTGCCACATTAGTTTAAATCCTTCCCGACAGCACTAGCAAACAATCCCCCAAGGACATTGGTTCCATTCCAGCACAGGTGCAGACCGTCCTGTTTGTACTGGTCCCACCTCCCCCAGAACTGGTTCCAATGCCCTAAAAATTTGAATCCCTCCCCCTTGCACCATTGAAGGGAAAAATTGGAATGTGAATATTTTGGCACGGGTAACAGGACAATAAGGAACTGCAGAGTACGTTAAAATACCCCATGTCATATGGAAACGAGCTTCAGAGGTTGCTCCACACATCACAAGGAAAGTGAATTTTCCAGCAAGTGCGAAAGACTTGGGAGCAATGGTAAAGAAAGCAATTGATCTGGCAGATCCCCGGGCGCGTGCTCAGGGCCTGTGCTGCGCAGCTGACAGACGTCTGGACTGACATCTTCAACCTGTCACTTGCCCAAGCAGTTGTCCCCACGTGCCTTAAATCCACCTCCATCGTGCCAGTGCCAAAACACTCCACTGCGGCAAGCCTCAACGACTTCCGCCCAGTTGCACTTACCCCCATCATCACCAAGTGCTTCGAGAGGCTGGTCCTGGCACACCTCAAAAGCTGCCTACCCCCCACACTGGATCCCTATCAGTTTGCCTACCGCAAGAACAGGAGTACGGAGGATGCCATCTCAACGGCACTTCACTCCGCCCTCTCCCACCTCGACAACAGAGACACTTACGTAAGAATGCTGTTCATCGATTACAGCTCAGCATTCAACACCATTATACCATCAAAACTGATCACCAAACTCGGTAACCTGGGCATCGACCCCTCCCTCTGCAACTGGATACTGGACTTTCTAACCAACAGACCCCAGTCTGTTAGGTTAGACAAGCACACCTCTTCAACCCTCACCCTGAACACCGGCGTTCCACAGGGCTGTGTGCTGAGCCCCCTCCTCTACTCCCTCTTCACCTATGACTGCACACCTGTACATGGTACTAACACCATCATCAAGTATGCAGATGATACAACGGTGATTGGCCTCATCAGCAACAACGATGAGTCGGCCTACAGGGAGGAGGTCCAGCACTTAGCAGCATGGTGCGCTGACAACAACCTGGCCCTTAACTCCAAGAAGACCAAGGAGCTCATTGTAGACTTCAGGAAGTCCAGGGGCGGCACGCACACCCCCATCCACATTAACGGGACGGAGGTGGAACGTGTTTCTAGCTTCAGGTTCCTGGGAGTCAACATCTCCGATGACCTCTCTTGGACCCACAATACCTCAACTCTGATCAAGAAGGCTCACCAGCGTCTCTTCTTCCTGAGGAGACTGAAGAAGGTCCATCTGTCTCCTCAGATCCTGGTGAACTTCTACTGCTGCACCATCGAGAGCATCCTTACCAACTGCATCACAGTATGGTATGGCAACTGCTCTGTCTCCGACCGGAAGGCATTGCAGAGGGTGGTGAAAATTGCCCAACGCATCACCGGTTCCTCGCTCCCCTCCATTGAGTCTGTCCAAAGCAAGCGTTATCTGCGGAGGGCGCTCAGCATCGCCAAGGACTGCTCTCACCCCAACCATGGACTGTTTACCCTCCTACCATCCGGGAGGCGCTACAGGTCTCTCCGTTGCCGAACCAGCAGGTCCAGGAACAGCTTCTTCCCGGCGGCTGTCACTCTACTCAACAACGTACCTCGGTGACTGCCAATCACCCCCCCACCCCCCGGACACTTATTATCACTTATTATTATTTATTTAAATCATTTGCTATGTCGCTCTTCCAGGGAGATGCTAAATGCATTTCGTTGTCTCTGTACTGTACACTGACAATGACAATTAAAATTGAATCTGAATCTGAATCTGAATCTGATATACGAAGAATAGAATATATGAAGAATAAAACTTCTAACCAATGTACTCTGTTTTATTAGACCCCGAAGACAGTTGTTGCCCAGCTACGCCAACATCTGGGGAGTGAGGTATGTGAGTATGAGGACCCGCAAGTTTGGGCAGAGGACGCAACTCAGGTAGGATGTGTTCGCATTGATCCCATCCAGGTAGCTCTCCAGAAAGGGGTGACATTGCCTTTGATACAGCATTACCCATTGAAACAACAGGCAATTCCTAGTATAGACAAGCTGATTCGAGGATTGCTGGAACAAGACATCTTAGTAAAGTGCCAGTCTATTTGCAACACCCCAATCCTTGCAGTGCCCAAGGAAGGGAAAGAGGGCCAGTACAGACTGGTTCAGGACTTACGATCTGTCAATGCAGTGGTAGAACCGCACCATGCCTTGGTGCCAAATCTGGCTCATATTTTAGCTTTGATTCCAGCGGAAGCGAAGATTTTTTCAATTGTAGACCTGCAGCATGCCTTCTTCTCATTACCTCTGCACAGAAACAGCCAGTAATTATTCGCCTTTGCTTATAGGGAACAACAATATGCATGGACAAGACCACCTCAGGGATTCATTAATTTGCCTACCTTGTTTTTTCGATGTCTTCAAGAACAGTTAAGCACCTTAAGTTTTAAAAGAAAATCCACCTTCAGTATGTGGACGACTTGTTATTGGCTAGTTTAGATGAGCAGAGCAATCGTGAGGATGCTGCTCAATTATTGAACCACTTGGCAACCATAGGATATGTGGCCTCTCAGTCCAAAGTATTAATGGCTCAACAAAAGGTAACGTTTCTGGGAGTTATAATTTTGGCCACGGAAAGAAGTCTAGAGGGTAGTAGACTTGAATCAATTTGCAAATTTCCTGTACCAAAAGAGGCGAACCAGATGAGACAGTGGATCGGTATGGTGAACTACTGCCGACCCTGGATCCCTAATATGACTACTTATACTAGCCTAGAGGGCGAATTTCAGTTGTCCAAAGAAGCTCAGAAAGCTTTCGAGAATTTAAAGAGATCTTTAATGCAGGATCCAGCACTAGGAAGGCCACTCTACGATAGACCCTTCCAACTTTACTGTACCATCCTTTCCGAATGTTCAACTGCAGTCCTCACCCAAAAACATGGGATAAGCACAGACCAGTGGTTTATTATTCTTCAAAGCTTAACCTGGTAGCGAGAGGACACCCAGTATGCACCCAGATCTTAACAGCAATCTATAATAGTCTGCAGTCTGCTGCAAACCTGACCTTACAGCAGGAAATAGTAGTGTACAGTTACCATTTGGTGGCAGCCTTGTTAGGATAACTGCAAACTCAGCACTGACAATGGCTCATCAAAACAAATGTGACATTTTTCTATTGAATAATCCTAAACTTCAATTCAGACTGTACAACTATTAATCTGGCATCTTTCCTCATTCACCTCCAGTGGAACAGTCAGAATCAGGACATAATTGTTTGTTCATAATACAAGAAGAAACATCTGTAAGTGAAGTTCTAAAAGACGCTCCTCTGGAAGACCTTAATATGCCACTGTACGTAGATGGGAGTGCATCCATTGGACCCATCCATTTCTCACAGAGAGTTGTGAGTGTGTGGTATTCTCTGCCTCAGTGGAGGCAGGTTCTCTGGATGCTTTCAAGAGAGAGCTGGATAGAGCTCTTAAAGATAGCGGAGTCAGGGGATATGGGGAAAAGGCTGTACTCTCAATTGAAGGAAGGTCGGCGAGCCCCCGGCGGGCCTAAGAAACGCTACAAGGACAACATCAAGAACAGTCTGTAGAAATTCCACATCACATTGAGCAACTGGGAGCACATTGCATTGGACAGGTGCTCCTGGAAGAATTCCGTGCAGGAAGGAGCTGCACGTCACGAAATGGAACTACGCAGTGTTGGAAAGACAAAGTGACAGCACCGTAAGGAGAGAGAGAAGGGGGCTCGACGACTACCAACCACTGCCAGACTCCACTGCCCGCGTTGCACCAAGGTGTGTGGATTGCGGATCGGCCTCTACAGACATCTGCAGACCCACAAGTAGACGACTCTATGGGGAGGAGAGGACAGTCATACTCGTTCGAGTGACCGCTGATATGATGATGAGATGGGGAAAGAGGTGGGCATGTACACAGAGGGCCAATGTTTCCCTTTCTGGGCTGCAGCCTTCTGTCGCTCTGAATGTAGAATTGTCCACTTTGGGAAAGACAGAATCATGCTATCTAAAATGTGAGACATGACAGAGTTCTGAGGTTCAGAAGGATCTTGGGGTCCTGTTGCCTGAATTACAATGACTCATAGGCAGGTACATAACCAACTAGGAAGGTGACCAGAATGTTAACTGATGAAGGATCTTTGCCCTGAATCGTGATCTCTGTTTTATCTTCCCCAGAGACTGTTTGCCTTGAAACAACACAGGCTGAGGGATGACGACAGTGAGGTAGATGGGTATTTGGGACGAGCTGCCAGATGTAGAGGCAAGTATAGTTCACAGTTTAAAATCATATTTGGACAGCTAGATTGTTAGGAAATGTTTAAAGGGCCAAGGATACACACATGCGACTCGCTCAGGATGTCTCTAGGTCAGCATGAACATTGGGACAAAAGGCCTGTTTTCGCACCGACTAACAATGATTCTGTAATATGCTGCCTGACCTACTGAACCTTTTTATCATTTTCTATTTTTAGTTCAGATTTCTGGATTTTACATTTTGTTTTTTTATTTTCAGAGTGTTATATATTGGGCTGCGGGCAGGGGGCAGGGAATATTATCTGTGACCAAATGTTATTTGTGACTAGTGGTCGGAGCTCAGTCAATCGAAGAACACAGACTGCATTGTGATTGCCTGCCAATTTCACTGCAACCAAAAACAGAGGGAAATGCTATCTTATAATATTGTTTCCATCAATTTCAATCTACTTTAATGTCCCCATAAATCGTATACGGTGTGTATTTGATCCGCTAGCTGAAATGAAGGAATTAGCTCTGCCCGAGACTGGATATAAGTCACTGTTTTGGGAGAGAAGCCTCGAGTCAAATTTAGAGTTGCTGCATTAATTGTTCTGTAGGTGAGAGGGAAACGGAGTTGGTTTCAAGGTGGATCTCTTACTGTAAGTCGCCGCCAAACTTTGTTTCGAGGAATATCTGCCTAAATTTACCCTTCCGCATCAGTCATCTGCTGTTTCATGTTTATATAACCATATAACAATTATAGCACGGAAACAGGCCATCTCAGCCCTTCAAGTCCGTGCCGAACACTTATTTTCCCCTAGTCCCATCTACCTGCACTCGGACCATAACCCTCCATTCCTTTCCCGTCCATATACAGGTACCTATCCAATTTATTTTTAAATGATAAAATCGAACCTGCCTCCACCACTTCCACTGGAAGCTCATTCCACACAGCTACCACTCTCTGAGTAAAGAAGTTCCCCCTCATGTTACCCCTAAACTTATGTCCCTTAATTCTCAAGTCATGTCCTCTTGTTTGAATCTTCCCTACTCTCAATGAGAAAAGCTTATCCACGTCAACTCTGTCTATCCCTCTCATCATTTTAAAGACCTCTATCAAGTCCCCCTTTAACCTTCTGCGCTCCAAAGAATAAAGACCTAACTTGTTCAACCTTTCTTTGTAACTTAGTTGCTGAACCAGGCAACATTCTAGTAAATCTCCTCTGTACGCTCTCTATTTTGTTGACATCCTACCTATAATTAGGCGAACAAAATTGTACACCATACTCCAGAATTGGCCTCACCAATACCTTGTACAATTTTAACATTACATCCCAACTGCTATACTCAATGGTACACAAAAAAAGCTGGAGAAATTCAGCGGGTGCAGCAGCATCTACGGAGTGAAGGAAATAGGCAACGTTTCGGGCCGAAACCCATCTTCAGACTCAATGCTCTGATTAAGCCAGCACACCAAAAGCTTTCTTTACCACCCTATCTACATGAGATTCCACCTTCAGGGAACTATGCACAGTTATTCCTAGATCCCTCTGTTCAACTGCATTCCTCAATTCGCTACCATTTACCATGTACGTCCTTTTTTGATTTGTCCTGCCAAGATGTAGCACCTCACACTTATCAGCATTAAACTCCATCTGCCATCTTTCAGCCCACTCTTCCAAATGGCCTAAATCTCTCTGTAGACTTTGAAAATCTACTTCATTATCCACAACACCACCTATCTTAATATCATCTGCATACTTACTAATTCAATTTACCACACCATCATCCAGATCATTGATGTATATGACAAACATGTACATCAATTTAGTTTAGTTTAGAGGTACAGCGCGCAAACAGGCCCTTCGGGCCAGCGATTCCACACGGAACAGAGATGCCAACACATGAACACCATCCAACACACAAAGGAATTTTTGTACATTCTGATCAAACCAATTAACCTACAACGTTGGACATCTTTTGAGCGTGGGAGGAAATGGGGAGAATGAGCAAACTGTGTACAGATAAGTACTCGTAGTTAGGATCGAACCCAGGTCTCTGGCGCTGTAAGGCAGTAGGTCTATCACTGCACCACTGTGTAGACAACCTGCACATCCCCAATCGTTTCCACTCGTAATTTTAATTTCATGTTTCAAGTATTTTATAATTCTATGACTAGTGGCAGATTAATTTCCTTCCTGGGATGAATAAATTTATATCGTATCGTTTTGTAAATGCATCTGAAATGTTGTTACATTTCTTGCTCTGCCCTGGCAGCTCATTCCAGATGCCAATTAACCTTTATGTGAAAAATGTTTCATTTAATCCTCCTCTCTCTCACTTTAAACTGATGCACGTTTAGACCTACCATAGGAGGCAGATCCTGGCCATCTAGTTTGTTTATGCCTCATAATTTTACATGCTTCTATCATGTCATGTCAGCCTCCTTTACTCCAGAGGATATAGAATACAGCCTGTCCAATGTCTCCTGATAACTCAAACCATCCGATGCAGGCAACATCCTAGTGAATCTTTTCTACACCCTCTCCAGCTTAATCACATGCTCTCTGTGGAGCATTGACTATCACTGCACACAATACTCCAAGTGCAGCCTAACGGACCATTAGTACAACTGTAACATGGCGTCCCAATCCTTGTACAATGCCTCGGCTGATGAAGGTGTTCCTGCCCACTCTTTCAGCAAATCCTCTTCAGATCCTTCTCACATCTCACATCCAGCCTTGATTCCGTTCAACTATAAGCGATTTCGGTATTCTGACTGCACATGCCCAGGTCATAGATCACAAGAGGAAAACATTCTCGGCATCCGCAGCCAGGATCGATCCCGGGCCTCCGGCGCCGCAATCTCTGCCGAACCTCCACTGGACTATCCTCGTCCCCTCCCGAGTGACCCCTACCCCCGTCCAGGAGCGGCGCCCACAGACAGAGCGGAGAAGCAGCGCTAAATCCAGCTCAACTCTGCCTATTAACCTAACAGCCCTGCCTGGATTTACGGGAATGACGGCCCAGGCTTACAGCCAGCTCGGAGAAGCAGGGCTAACTCCATGGCTCCGGGCTAGTGTCCCGTCAGTCCAGGCAGGGCTGTAGGTTAACCCGGTGAGACAGGCAGAGTTGAGCTAGATTTAGCATTGCTTCTCCGCGCTGCCTATAAGCCTGGGCCATCGTTGCCGCAAGTCCAGGCAGGACTGGTAGGTTAACACGCAGAGTTGTGCTGGATTTAGCGCAGCTTCTCCGCGCTGGCTGTATGCCTGGGGGCGCAGCACCTGTCTGACTCCCGACGTCTCTGGCCGCCCCCGGACGGACGGACGGGGGAGGGAGGCATTCGGTAGTGGACGGGGAAGGTCCATTGGCGGTTCGGCAGCGATTGCTTCGCTGGAGAACCGGGATCGATCCTGGCTGTGGATGAGGCACAGGTCTATGTCCATGCCACGGCACAGCTGCCGAGAGTTTTTATCGCTTGTGACCGTTGACAAATCCCATGATTCCTTGCATTTTTCGGAATACCGAACTCGCTTATTGAGCTGCGGTCAAGGAAAGAGCGTTCATGTCGCGGCACTGTTTCCACCAATCTTTCCACCGCCATGCACAAGAAGCGACAAGACAGACACCATTGTATGTAGTTACCGAGAGGGGTGTTCAGCTCGGGCTGAACAACTTCTAATCTTGTGTGTGGACTCAATAAGAAGAAGATCTATTGAGCTGGGCTTCGAGTGGCATCAGTGACAGAGGCTCCACATTCCCAAGGTGGACCGTCGTAAAGATTGAAAGAGTCAAAGAATCATAAAAGAAACAGGCCCTTCAGCACAATTATTAGGGATTCAGGGTCGGCAGTAGTTCACCATACCGAGCCACTGTAAGATTTGCTTCGCCTCTTTTGGAATAGGAAATTCGCAAATTGGTTCCAGTTTGCTCTTTTCTATGCTTCTCTCCGTAGCCTAAATTATTACTCCGAGAAACATTACTTTTTGTTGAGCCATCAATAGTTTGGACTGAGAGACCACATATCCTACATTTGCCAGATGATTCAATAATTGAGCAGTGTCCTCACGATGCTCTGCTGATCTACATCAGCCACCAGCAAATCGTCCACATACTGTACTAATGTGGGTTTCCTTTTAAAACTCAAAGTGCTTAACTGTTCTTGAAGACATCGAGAAAACAAGGTAGGCGAATTAATAAATCCCTGCGGTAGTCTTGTCCACATATATCATTGTCCCCTGTGAGAAAAGGCAAATAGATACTGGCTGTTCTTGTCCAGAGGTAATGAGAAGAAGGCATGTTGCAGGTCCACAATTGAAAAGATCTTAGCTTCCGCTGGAATCAAAGCTAGAATATGAGCCGGATTTGGCACCAAGGCATGGAGCAGCTCTACTACTGCATTTGGTCCATATCACTCTGAATTGTCCTGACCAATGTACCTGTCCAAGTGTATTTTTTAAAGTTGTTATTGTCCCTGACACTTCCTATGCAAGTCCTCACCAATCTCTGTGGGGTAAATCAGTGCACTCCTAGTGAGGAGATTTTGCACCAGTCAAAAATGCCTGCCCCTTACTCTGAACGTTGAATCCAGACATTTGACCTGGGGAAATGCTGGGTCTGCAGTTACTCACAATATACATCAATGATTTAGATGAAGGGATTCAAAGTAACATCAGCAAATTTGCAGATGACACAAAGCTGGGTGGCAGTGTGAACTGTGAGGAGGATGCTATGACGATGCAGGGTGACTTGGACAGGTTGGGTGAGTGGGCGGATGCATGGTAGAAGCAGTTTAATGTGGATAAATGTGAGGTTATCCATTTTGATGGCAAAAACAGGAAGGCAGATTATTATCTGAATGGTGTCGTTGGGAAAAGGGAAAGTCCTTGTTCATCACTCACTGAAAGTAAGCATGCAGGTACAGCAGGCAGTGAAGAAAGCTAATGGCATGTTATAGACAATAGACAATAGGTGCAGGAGTAGCCCATTCGGCCCTTCGAGCCAGCACCACCATTCAATGTGATCATGGTAGATCATCCCCAATCAGATTAGATTAGATTAGATTAGATAGCCTTTTATTGTCATCCAGACCGAAGTCTGAACGAAATTGAAGCAGTCATACATACAATACAATACAATAAAAAACAACAATAAACACATATTAACATCCACCACAGTGAGTCCACCCAACATCTCCTCACTGTGATGGAGGCAAAAGTCTTAGGGCTGCAGTCTCTTCCCTCCTCTTCTCCTTCTGCGCTGAGGCGATACCCCCCGGGCGATGTTAAAACCTGTCCCGCGGCCCGGGGTGGTCGAAGCTGCCGCTCACCAGACCTGCTGACGCAGCCGCTGGCCCGCGGCCGAACCCCGGACTCAGGTCACCGCCACCAGAACTGCCGTCCCAGCCCCCGGAGCATCGTTCCAGCCCCGAGCCGGATCGCCCTCACGTGAGTACTGCCACCGTCTCAGCCTCGCGCCAGGCCGCTGCTCCTCCCTCGGGCTGGGCCGCCCCGACTGGGCGCCGCTCCTCCCTCGGGCTGGGCCGCCCCGTCCGGGCGCCGCTCCTCCCTCGGGCTGGGCCGCCCCGACCGGGCGCCGCTTCTCCCTCGGGCTGGGCCGCCCCGACCGGGCACCGCTCCTCCCTCGGGCTGGGCCGCCCCGACCGGGCGCCGCTTCTCCCTCGGGCTGGGCCGCCCCGACCGGGCGCCGCTCCTCCCTCGGGCTGGGCCGCCCCGACCGGGCGCTGCTCCTCCCTCGGGCTGGGAACGCCGTACCTCCCCGAGCTCGGCCACTCCGATGGGAGCACCGTTCCTTCCTCTGGCCGGCCGTCACAGCCCTTCACGAAAGCCCTGTTCCAGCCCCGAGCCGGGCCGTCCTCACGGGAGCGAGCTCAGTGCGTGTCCTGGCGGGCTCTGCCTCCTGAGCCTCGAGGTCGCCAGCTCCGCCATTAGGCCTCAGCGCAGACGGAGGCAGAGAAGGGGAATACGACAAAAAAGTCGCATTCCCCCGCAGGGAGAGACAGCAAGCCCCGTTTCAACCCCCCCCCCCAAAACACAAACTAAAAACCAAAACTAGACTAACCAAAACGAAAATAAACAAACCAAAAAACACAAAACAAACAGGACTGCCGGAGAGCCGCTGCAGCCAGAGCCGCGCCGCCACTGTCACCACAATCAGTACCCCGTTCCTGCCTTCTCCCCATATCTCCTGACTCCGCTATTTTTAAGAGCCCTATCTAGCTCTCTCTTGAAAGCATCCAGAGAACCCGCCTCTCTGAGGCAGAGAATTCCAGACTCACCACTCTTTGTGAGAAAAAGTGTTTCCTCGTCTCCGTTCTAAATGGCTTACTCCTTATTCTTAAACTGTGGTCCCTGATTCTGGACTCCCCCAACATCGGGAACATGTTTCCTGCCTCTAGCATGTCCATACCCTTAACAATTCTATATGTTTCAATGAGATCCCCTCTCATCCTTCTAAACACCAGAGTGTACAAGCCCAGCTGCTCCATTCTCTCAGCATATGACAGTCCCGCCATCCCGGGAATTAACCTTGTAAACCTACGCTGCACTCCCTCAATAGCAAGAATGTCTTTCCTCAAATTAGGGGACCAAAAGGTGTGGTCTCACTAAAGCGGCCTTTTCACGGGGCGACTTGACGCAAGAGTTAACCGGAGTTTAACATCGTGGGAACCTCGTGCGATAACAGTGCGGCATTCGTGGACCACCGTGGACCACCGTAGCGCTAACGGCAGGTCATCGTGTAACTTGGTCACTCGGGAGAAAATTCAAGAAAGTTTGAATTTCTCCAAGATTGACTTGTACACTTGTGGTTGAGTATTGCAACATTATATGAACGTAGTGGCCAGTGCGATATCCGTAATAACTCTTGCGGGTACCGTGGGAACTCCTGCGAACGGTGAACCCGGAAGCTGGACAGAGGGAACAGAAGGTGAGTAAAAATTATCTTATGTGGGATTGAATTTAAAAAATAAATAAAAATAAAGATTTGCATCCGCATATGGACATCAACTTATTCATGAGTTATGTTAATGAGATTCAAGAAAATAACTATAATCTTTAAAAGGGACTTTAAAAGGGACTTTACTGAAAGGTTACGCATTTTTATGGTCCGTGAGAAATTTTTCACATGTACTTCTTTGAGAGATACAGGTCGGAGTCCTCGGGTCCAGGGGTCCGGAACGCTACCAATCAATGTTGTACAGAGACCCGTGTAAGGAGTGAACTGTACATGCTGGTTTAAACCGAAGACAGACACAAAAAGCTGGAGTAACTCAGCGAGTCAAGCAGCATCTCTGGAGAAAAAAAGCTGATGTTTCGGGACGAGACACATCTTCAGACTCAATTCCGATTAGGCTGTCTGAAGAAGGGTTCCGGTGTTGGGGGAGTCCAGAACCAGGGTCCCAGTTTTACAGTCTACCGTGGGAACTCTTTAACTCAGTAAAGTAAAGTAGCCTTTATTGTCATATCAGCGCACAGGCAGCAGTTGACTGTTGCTCTATTCAGTTTCCCAGGGGGTCGGGACGGGACTGGAGTTGGGAGAGAAAGGTGGGGGAGTCGAGGGAGAGGAGGGGGAGACAGATGGGGGTGTCTTCATTTACTGACGGCGGGTGTCTGTCACTGAAACAGGCAGGTGAGATTTCACATCCACCTTGTGTGTGCCTCTCTCTCTCTCTCCCTCCCTCTTACACAGGCTGAGAGACTCTGCCTCTGTGAGTGTACGTCTCTTTCTCCCCCTCTCCCACACACAGTAAGACCGAGGTACTGTGCTCAATCCATCTGTGTCTCCCACATACACAGTAAAATATGTCTCCAAATGAGCCAATTCAACCAAGGGAGGATATATATAGTGTGTGAAAAAAAAAGTTACATCATTTGTGTCACGTGTAGTTCACGATGTTCATTCAAGATTTAACGGGACAGCTCGGGAAACGGACAAGTCACTCGCACAAATAGCAGAAATGCCGAGTACCGTGGGAACTCTTTATCTACTGCCGTTATATCGTGCGAGACTCGTGCTGGACCACGACCTCTTCACTCTGGTGACATCTTGCGTCAACTCGCCCCGTGAAAAGGCCGCTTTAGGCTCTGTGCAACTGCAGAAGGACCTCTTTGTTCCAATATTCGATTCCTCTTATTATAAAAGCCAACATGCCATTCGCTTTCTTCACTGCCTGCTGCACCTGCATGCTTACTTTCATAGACTGATGTACAAGGACCCCCAGATCCCGTTGTACTTCCCCTTTTCCACACTTGGCGCCATTCAGATAGTAATCTGCCTTCCTGTTTTTGCTAACAAAGTGGATAGCCTCACATTTGTCCGCATTAAACTTCATCTGCCATGCATCTGCCCACTCCACCAACCTGTCCAAGTCACCCTGCACTCATAGCATCCTCCTCACAGTTCACACTGCCACCCAGCTTTGTATAATACAATACAATACAATTCAATTTATTGTCATTTGGACCCCTTGAGGTCCAAACGAAATGTCGTTTCTGCAGCCATACATTACAAAACAAAAAGACCCGAGACACAACACAGTTTACACAAACATCCATTACATTGTTGTGATGGAAGGCAAAAAAAAACAAAAACTTATCTCTCCACTGCACTCTCCCCCCCGGTGTCAGAGTCAGAGTCAAAGTCAAAGCCCCCGGCTGGCGATGGCGATTGTCCCGCGGCCACCAAAGCCACGCCGGGTGATGCAAGGTCGCGCACCGGGTCTTGGTGTTAGAGCCCCCGGCGTGCGCTCGCAAAGTCCCGCGGCCATTCCAAGCCGCGCGGGGCGATGGTGTAAGGCCCCGCTCAGGTGCTCTTCAACCCCGCAACTCGGGCGGGAGAAGTCGCCGCTGCGGAAGCCCCGAAAAGCGGTCACCCAGCAGGGACCCGCGGGCTCCCGGTGCACCCGACCGCCAAACTCGCAGTCGCAGCCTCCGAAACTCCGGAGGTCGGGTGGCAGCAGCGCTCCACCACCGCTCCGGACTCGGCCAGCCCCGTGACGGTGAGTAGTCGGCAGCTCCGCAGCTGGAACCCCAGGTCGTTCCTGTTGGAGGCCGCTCCACGTTGCAGCCCCAACGACAACGGAGACCCGACAAAGAAAAGGTCGGGTCTCCCGTGCAGGGGAAAGATTTTAAAGTTACCCCCTCCCCCCCACACACACATACCCCCCAAAAAAAAAAAAAAAACCTACATAAAAACGAGACAAAAAATAATAAAACACAGACGGACTGCAGAGGCCGCTGCTGACGAGAGCCGCGCCGCCCATCCGCAAATTTGCTCATGTTACCTTGAATCCCTTCATCCAAATCATTTATGTATATTGTAAATAGCTGTGGTCCCTGGACCGAGCCTTGCGGTACCCCACTAGTCACTGCCTGCCATTCTGAATGGGACCCGTTAATCCCTACTCTGTTTCCTGTCTGCCAACCACGGCTCTATCCATGTCAGCACTCTACCCCCTTACCCCTCTTGCCCGCTAATCTCCTATGTGGGACCTTATCAAATGCTTTCTGAAAGTCCAGGTACACTACATCCACTGTCTCTCCCTTGTCCATTTTCCTAGTTGGCCTTCATAACAAGAGGAGTTGAGTATAGGAGCAAATAAGTCCTTTTGCAGTTGTGCAGGGCCCAAGTGAGACCACACCTGGAGTATTGTGTGCAGTTTTGGTCTCCAGATTTGAGGAAGGACATTCTTGCTATTGAGGGAGTGCAGCGTAGGTTCACCAGGTTAATTCCCAGGATGGCGGGACTGTCATATATTGATAGAATGGAGCGGCTGGGCTTGTATACTCTGGAATTCAGAAGGATGAGAGCGGAACTTATTGAAACATATAAGATTGTTAAGGGATTGGACACGTGAGAGGCAGGAAACATGTTCCCGATGTTGGGGGAGTACAGAACCAGGGGCCACCGTTTAAGAGTAAGAGCAGTAGGCCATTTAAAATGGAGATGAGGAAAAACATTTTTACCAGAGAGTTCCAAATGTGTAGAATTCTCTGCGTCAGACTCAGAAGGCATTGGAGGCCAATTCTCTAGATGCTTTCAAGAGAGAGTTAGATAGAGCTCTTAAAGAATCGGGGGATATGGTGAGAAAGCAGGAACGGGGTACTGAATGTGGATGATCAGCCATGATCACAGTGAATGGTAGTGCTGGCTCGAAGGGCCGAATGGCCTTTTTTCTGCACCTATTGTCGGTAGTCTATTGAAATCCCTGGGTCCCTCAGAATATCAACATAGAATGATCAACATACTGCAATTCCCTTTACACTGGCATCAGCCAATCTTCCCTGACCCGCCTGCAACTGGTCCAAAACGCCACAGCGAGACTCCTGACGGGCACCCGAAAAAGGGAACACATCACCCCGATTCTGGCCTCTCTCCACTGGCTCCCTATGCGGTTCCGAATAAATTTCAAGATCCTTCTTTATGTTTACAAATCCCTTAATGGGTTTGCACCCACCTACATCAAAAGTCTGCTTACCCACCACACCACTTCAGGTCTCTCAGATCGGCCGACTTGGGGTTACTGAACATCCCGAGGTCTCAGCATAAGCTCAGGGGCGACCGTACCTTTGCGGTTGCAGCTCCTAGACTGTGGAACAGAATCCCTCTTCCCATCAGAAATGCCCCCTCCATCGACTCTTTAATTTGAGACTTAAAACTCATCTTTACTCTCAAACCTTTCCTGACGTCCTCTTAGGGAGGGCTATATGTATGTATTGATGTATGTACTTAATCTATGAACCAATGTTGTACAACGTTAGTAACCCCACTTTAGTCAACGAGAGTTGTTTTTTAAATGTGCTATAGAAATAAAAGTGACTTGACTTGACTTGATCCAGCTGGAAAACAGGCACTTTGGCCCAACTCACCAAGCTGATTAAGAATATCATCCAAGCAAATCCCATTTCCTCTTATTTGACCGATATACCTTTAAACCATTCCCATCCATGTACACATCCAAATACATATATGTACATAGACAATAGGTGCAGGAGTAGGCCATTTGGCCCTTCGAGTCAGTACTGCCATTCAATATGATCATGGCTGATCACCCACAGTTAGCACCCCCTTCCTGCCTTCTCCCCATACCCCTTGAATCTTTCTGCTAGCCCTAAGAGCTCCATCTAACTCTCTTTTGAATCCATCCAGTGTATCGGTCTCCACTGCCTTCCGAGGCAGAAAATTCCAGAAATTCACAACTATCTGTGTGAAAAGATTTTTCCTCATCTCAGTTCTAAATGGCCTATCCCTTATTCTTAAACTGTGCCCCTGGTTCTGGACTCCAACATCGGGAACATGTTTCCTGCATCTAGCTTGTCCAATCCCCTAATAATTTTATATGCTTCTATAACATCCCCTCTAATCCTTCTAAATTCCGGTGAATACAAGCCCAGTTGCTCAATTCTTTGATCAGATGACAGTCCCACCATCCCAGGAATTAACCTTGTGAACCTACTCCCTTAATAGCAATGTCCTTCCTCAAAATAGTAAATGTCCTAAATGTCCTAAAATGTCTTTAAATATTGTGATCGTGCCTGCCTGAACTATTTCCTCAGTTACACAAAATTGCTGGGGAAACTCAGCGGGTGCAGCAGCATCTATGGAGCGAAGGAAATAGGCGACGTTTCGGGCCGAAACCCTTCTTCAGACGCTTGGCCACTAGGAGCGACTTCCATACTTGGCCACTAGGAGCGACTTCCATACCACTTTGTCTATTTCCTCAGTTAACTAGTTCCACATACCATCACCCTCCATGTGAAAACAATGGCCCTTGGGTGTCTATTAAATCTTTCCTGTCTCACCTCAAATCCATGCCCTCCAGTTCCTGATTCCCATACCCTGGCAAAAGGACTATGTGGGATCACCCTCTCTACATCCCTCAGAATTTTATAAACCTCGAAGACCTTTTCTCAGATTTCCACGATCTAAGGAATAAAGTTCCTGTCCAATCTCACCCCATAACTTCAGGTTCAGACAACATCCATGTAAATCTCCTCTGCACTCTTTCCATTTTACTGGCATCTTTCATTGACCTTGGTGACTAAATCTGAACACAATACATATGCAGCACCACCAACATTGTGAACAACAGCAACATCAACATCAACGAGCAGAGATTTCAGGGGGTCACTAGAAATGGAGGAGATTACAGGCAGAGTGAGGGGAGAGGGTGAAGGAGGGGTTGCTGCACAAGGATGAGAATGGTAAAAGTGAGTGAGGGAGGGAGGGAGCCGATAGAGTGAGGCACTAACACACACTCACTGTTCACTGCCCGGCAAGGAGGAAGAGAAGACCCCGATGGATGTCCACAGTGGAGGAGCAGTTAGGCCCACAAGACTCCACCAGTCAGGCCGCAGATCCACACGAGAATGGCAGAGAGCAAGGACCAGCTCGTCTGATACAATCGCCGCCTTCTCTATCTCTGCAAACCACAAGAGCATCCGTGCGATCACCTCTCATTCGTCTAAACACCACAAGTACCGAGCGAGCGAGCGAGCGAGCGACCCCACTTCAGTTCCGTCCTTAACCTCAGGCTCCATCCCCGGGCCCAGGCCGCTCCCCCTCCGTGGGCCTCGTCGCCGACCCGCGCCCGGACCGGCCGGTTGCCGTGGCAACGACGTCAGTGACGGGACGCGGCCTCTGTGAGTGACGTCAACGCGCAAATTGCTTAGTGAATGTGGACACAAAAAGATGTAGCAACTCAGCGGGACAGGCAGCAGCATCTCTGTAGAGAAGGGATGGGGGACGTTTCTGGTCCACACCCTTCTTCACACTGGTTGGGGATAAGGGAAACGTGAGATATAGACGGTGATGTGGATCGATAAAGAACAATGAATGAAAGATATGCAAAAAAGTAACGATGATAAAGGAAACAGGTCATTGTAAGCTGTTTGTTAGCTATATTTAAGAGAGATGTGGCCCTTGTGACTAAAGGGATCAGGGGGTATGGAGAGAAGGCAGGGATGGGATACTGAGTTGGATGATCAGCCATGATCATATCGAATGGCGGTGCAGGCTTCAAGGGCCGAATGGCCTGCTCCTGCACCTATTTTCTATGTTTCTATGTTTATAGGGTGAAAATGAGAAGCTAGTACAACTTGGGTGGTGGAGGTTGCACGGCAGTCGGGTCACGACCCATGACCTGTAATGTTGCCACACAACACCAACTGGAGTACACACGGTTAACTGCAGGTAAACACTTACCATGGATTCCAGTGTAGCGGGCCCATCTTCTGTCCCAGCATCCAGACTCCACGCTGACTGGTTCCACACTCGCGGATCCCGGGCCGTCTATCCCCGCGGCCGGGGGTGGGGAGGAGTTCGGTGGGGGGGGGGGGATGCTGATATAGCGCGGTCAGTGAATCTGGGTGGCGGAGGATGGGCAGTGGGGGGGGAGGGTCAGTGACTCTGGGTGGCGGAGGGACCAGACTGTCCCCAACTCTGCTGCAGCTGACGGGGACGATGCCTGGTGGGCAGGGATGGCCGGTGGGGGTGGGTGGTCATTGGATGGGGGGGGGGGGTGGGTCAGTGACTCTCGGTGGGTAGAGAGACCAGGTTGTCCCCAACTCTGCTGCAGCTGACGGGGAAGTTGCCAGGTTTTCGTCCGCGTGTGTCCGCTGCCCGGAGCCGTGGCCCCGCTCCACCCGGCCCCGTGTGTGGGGATTGTTGATCCAGAGCCCGTGACAGTGCGGCCACACAGGAGGAGGGTGGGGGCAGGGTGGGTATAAGGTGGCCGTGGCCGGACAATGCTGACCCCGGGGAGAGAGTGGGGGCTGTCCCGAGGGATGCGCTCCTTCAGCTGCTTACACCTTGGTGCTCGGGTTTAGAGCAAAAATACTAGAGCATTTGTTTCAGAGCGCTCTGTCACCTTCCACAATTATTAACAGTGGAAAATTGGCCATTTCGGCGGTTTTTAACAGGTAACAATGTACTGTTTCATGTGTAAACAGTGTATGCCGGAAGCTGCCATGTCCTCCAAATGGATTGAGCTGCTCCGTGCATCACGCGCTTTGACCCGATGACCTTGCGTGCAACCCCCATATCGAGCAAAGTTCCCATAGCAGATCTTTGATATCGAGAGGGAATGCTGGGGCTTCCTGAAGTGAGATAAATCAATATTAATACCACTGGGCTGTAAGCTGCCTAAGAGGAATATGAGATGCTGCTCCTCCAATTTGCGTTTAGCCTCACTCTGACAATGGAGGAGACCAAGGACAGAAAGGTCTGCACAGGAATGGAAAGGAAAATTAAAGTGTCCAGCAATCGGGAGATCAGGTTGGTTCATGTGAGCTGAGCGAAGGTGTTCCGCGAAACGATCGCCCAGTCTGTGTTTGGTATCGCCTGTAAGTCGACATCTTGAAATATGGATACAGTAGATGAGGATGGAGTTGGTGCAAATGAACCTCTGCCTAACCTGAAAGGACTGTCAGGGTCCCTGGACAGGGTCGACAGAGGAGGTATAGCGACAGATGTTGAATCTTTGCAGTTGCATGTGAAGGTACCTGGGGAGGGGGTGTTTTGGGTGGGAAGGGATGAATGAACCAGGGAGTTGCAGAGGGAATGGTCTCTGCATCAGTCGGAAAGGGGTGGAGATGGGAAAATGTGGCTAATGCTGGGATCCCGTTGGAGGTGGCGGAAATTTCAGAGGATTATGTGTTGTATGCGACGGTTGATGGGGAGGAAGGTAAGGACTAGGGGTCTCTGTCTCGGTTGTGACTAGGGGAGGGGGAGGAAGGTCAGAGCAAGCGGTAGCGAGGAGACATGAGTGAGGACCTCGTTTATGATGGGAGAGGGGAACCCCCATTCCCTAAAGAATGAGGACATCTCGGATGTTCTAGTATGGAACATCTCATCTTGGGCACAGATGCATGGACGGGCATTGACAGAGGAATTGGCAGTAAGGGATAGAGTCTTTGCAGGAAGCAGGGTGGGAAGATGCGTAGTCGAGATGGTTCTGAGAGTCAGTGGGTTTGTAATAGATGTCAGTCAGTCTATTTCTTGTGATGGAGACTGTGAGATCAAGAAAGGGGAGGGAGGTGTCAGAGATGGTCCAAGTACATTTTAGTGCAGGATAAAAATTGGTGGTGAAGTTGGTCCATGAGTTCTGCATGAATACAGGAGGTAGCACCGATGCAGTCATCAATGTAACAGACATAGAGTTCGGGGATAGGGCCAGTGTATGCCTTGAACAGGGATTGTTCAATGTACCCTTCAAAGAAACAGGCATAGCTGGGGCCCATGCGGGTGCCCATAGCTGGGACGACAATGGGCTACGTGTTCGGCTGGCGACCGGAAGGTGGCCGGTTCGAATCCCGCTTGGAGTGCATTCTGTCGTTGTGTCCTTGGGCAAGACACTTCACCCACCTTTGCCTGTGTGTGAATGTGTGTGAGTGATTGGTGGTGGTCGGAGGGGCCGTAGGCGCAGAATGGCAGCCACGCTTCCGTCAGTCTGCCCCAGGGCAGCTGTGGCTACAGAAGTAGCTCACCACCACCGAGTGTGACTGAGGAGTGAATGAATAATGCGATGTAAAGCGCCTTGAGTATTTGAAAAGCGCTATATAAATCCCATCCATTATTATTATTATTATTATAGCTACACCTTGGACTTGGATTCTTCAGTGAAGTTGTCTTGCATCACGTGACACGGGCGGCCGCAGCGCGGGGGGAGGGGCAGAGAGAGCTGTCCATCAGAGGCGCAGCCGCGGGCAGTTACTGCGCACAAGCAAATCACAGGGACGTTTCGCTGTAAAATCTGCAACTGGAGAAGCGAAATAGAAACTAACTGCAATAGAAAAGTGAAAAAAATATAATATCGTTTACGAGCAAGAAGCAATGAAAAAGATCAACGAAAATTAATGATCGAGATAAAGAACAATGAAAGGTGAGAGATGCAGCCAGTCAGAATTGTGTAAACAGTAAACGTGAGATAAAATAAAACTGATCTGATTATGGGGGCAGAGTTAGTGTAGATAGAGACAAATATCCCTACAGACAGTCACCTGAAAATGAGAGGGAGAAAGCATAAAGGACTATGTGGGACAAGTTTTTTACAAAGAATAGTGGGGGTCTTGTTCGCATTGCCTGGGTTGGTGGTGGCAAATACAATAGTGGTGTATAAGAGGCTTTTAGATAAGCACATGGATGTGCAGGGAATAGAGAAGTGTGGATCATGTACAGGCAGATGAAATCAGTTTAATTAGGCATCATGTTTGGCACAAACATTGTGGGCTGAAGGACCCGTACTGTTCAACATTCAATCTGGAAAGAGGCACTGGTGGTCTTATACTGCATAAAGAAGAGTAAATCCCAGGGGCCTGGTCAAGGCTATCTTTGTACATTGTGTGAAACCAGGGAAGAAAATGCAGAGGCTCTGCAGAGATATTTGTATCACCGTTAGGCATGGCTGAGATACCGGAAGACTAATGTGGTGCCTTCACTTAAGAAAGACTGTTCAGGAAAGGCGGGGAACTACAGACCAGTGAGCCTAATGTTAGTGGTGGGAAAGTTACTGCTGGGGATTATGAGAGGATCCACTTGCATTTGGAAAGGCAAGGACTGAGGAGGAACAGTCATGATGGTTCTGTGCATGAGAAATCATGCCGGAAGAATTTGACTGGGTTTTTCAAAAAAGGGACCATGGAATTTGGCGAGGGAAGGGCAGTAGATGTTGCCACATGGACTTTAGCAAGGCCTTTGACATGGTCATGTATGGTACACAGGTCCAGAAGTTAGACCAAAAGGGATCCAGGGTGAGCTATTCAATCGATAGAAAACTGGCTATAGACGTGGTTGTGTTGAGCTGTTTTAGAGTTTGTCCTATGACCAGTGGTGTACTGCAGGGATCAGTGCTGGGTCCACTGTTGATTATCATCTATGTACATGATTTACATGAGTATGCGATTGCCTTGGTTAGTATGTTGATGGATAATAAATGAGTGGTACAGTTGACAGTGAATACGGTTATCTAAGATTGCCACAGGATTTAAATCAGCTGGGACAGAGGCCCAAGGAATGGCAGATGGAACTTAACTTGGACAAGTGCATAGTGTTTCATTTTGCCTGAACAGTAAATGTCACCAGACTGCAGGAGGGATGTGGTTTTGCTGGAGAGAGTGCAAAGAAAATTCAGCAGGATGTTGCCTGGACTGGAGGACTTTAGCCATGGGGGGAGCTTGGAGAGGCTGGTCTTGTTGTCCTTGCAGCAAAGGAGACTGAGGAATAACCTGATGGCTGTATATGAGGTTATGAAACACATGGAAGGGTAAATAGTTCAATAGGTAAATAGTCAATATTGTTTTCCCATGGCCGGTGTTTCAAAAACATGAGGGGACAGGTTTCGGGTCAGGCACGTGGATTTTAAAGGAAATCTGAAGGCTTTTTTTTTTTTTTGCTTTTTTTTTAAACATTTAAAAAAAAAAATTTATTAGAAGTTAATACAATACAAAACAATACAGTGGCACCTAATTTTAGGTGCCAACTATGTCATACCATAATCCATTCCATGTACAACCTCTGGTTTTATGTTATGAGAAGGAAGTAAGCAAGACAAGAAAAAGAAAACAATAGAAAGGGGAAAGAGTGGAAAAATAGATGGTAGAAAGTAGAAAAATGTGAAGTGTGTATATAAAAAATAAAAAAATAAAATAAAAAAGAAAAGGTGGAAAGTAGAAATAGAAGAGAAGGCCCCTTAAAAGAGAATATTTCAAATCTATATTCGGAGATGTAGATCTATCCACGTCATGAACTGAAATCAGCAATCCTTATGGTACCGCTGCATCACATGATTCCAAAAAGTCGATGAAAGGAGACCAACTCCTTAAGAATTGGTCATATTTATCTATTAGTCGGAGTCTCATTTCTTCAAGGCGTGCTATGTCCATCATATTCCTAATCCACATTTTAACAGTTGGTATAGCTGTATTTTTCCAAAATTTAAGTATCAATTTCTTTCCAATTATTAACCCATAATTAAAAAAAACATTTTGGTGTTTATTTAAATTGGTATCTTCTCCTATTATTCCAAATATAATCCATTCCATTTTGGGTTCTATTCTTGACTTGAAGAGCTATTTAAATATTTCAAATATATCACTCCAAAATGTATTCAACTTTGTACATCCTACAAATGAATGTGTTATATTAGCGTTTTGAAACAAACATTTATCGCATCTGGGAGAGACGTTTGGATAAATTTTATTCAACCTCGTTTTTGAATAATATAGTCTATGTAATAATTTGAATTGAATTAAATTATGTCTTGTATTAATAGAACAGTTATGTGTATTCATCAAATACTTTTCCCATCTATCCTTCGAGATCTTTATCATTAGCTCATGTTCCCAATCTTCCCTTAGTGCTTCTGTTGAGGGTGATTCTCTATATAATATATTATTATAAAAGTATGATATTAATTTTTGTGAATCAGCCTTAATATTCATTGCTTCTTCTAAAGGGTCTAAAAATATAGTTTGAAATCTATGTGTATATTTCTTCATAAAGTCACATACCTGTATATATTTAAAATATTGATTATCCTTCAATTTAAATTTTAATTTTAATTGTTGAAATGATAACAGTTTACCCAATTCATACATATCCCCTACTTTCCTAATCCCCAGTCTATCCCATTGTTGATATGTGTTGTCGATGAGAGAAGGTTTGAATGCGGGGTTGTTCAATAGTGGGGTTAGTACTGATAAATTATTTAATTTCAAGGATACTTTTATTTGTTTCCAAATTCTTATTATATTGTGAATAATTGGGTTCTTCTTATATACTATACTATTCAATTTTATCGGTGAGAGCAGGATCGTTCCTATATCGTGCGGATAGCACTCCTCTTTCTCCATTCTTATCCACTCCAACTGCTGAGTGGAACTATCCAGCCAGTACATTATGTTCTTAATATGCACTGCCCAGTAGTAATACATAAAATTAGGTAATGATAAACCCCCAACTTCTTTAGATTTGCACAAATGCTTTCGTTGAATTCTATGTGTTCTGTAATCCCATATAAAATTAGTGATAGTGGAATCTAGTTTTTTGAAAAAATATTTTGGAATATATATTGGGATCGCTTGAAACAAATATATTAATTGTGGTAAGAAAGTCATTTTTATAGCGTTAATTCTACCTATCAATGAGAGCGGAAGTGTTTTCCAAAATTTAATCATATCATTCAGTTTATTTAATAGTGGTATAAAATTGGCACTAAATAATGATTTGTGTCTTCTCGTAATTTGAATACCCAGATACTTGAATTTTTCTGTTGCAATTTTGAAGGGGAATTTTAGTAAATGTCTCGAATCCTGTGGTTTTAAAGACATAATTTCGCTTTTAATTTATTCTATATCCTGAAAAAGAGCTGAATTCCTCAATTAGTGTTAATAAGGTGGGTATACTTGTTTGTGTATTAGTAATATATAAAAGAATATCATCAGCATATAGTGAAATTTTATTCTTTGAATCCTTAGTGTTATATCCGTGAATATTCGGATGATTTCTAATCCTTTCGTCCAACGGTTCTATCATAAGGGCAAATAGCAATGGTGATAAGGCACACCCTTGCCTATTACCCCTTGATAAGTAACATTTTGGAGATAGCGTATTGTTAGTTAATATTCTTGCCGTAGGTCTATCGTAAAGTAGTTTAACCCATCTAATAAAATTCTCTCCCATATTGAATTTTTGGAATACCTTGTATAAATACTGCCATTCCACTTGATCAAATGCCTTCTCTGCATCCAGCGTGACAACTGAAATATCTTCATTGTCCTCATTATGAGAGTACATTATATTGAAAAGCCTTCTCAAATTATTAAATGATTGTCTTTTGGGTATAAATCCCGTTTGATCCGTATTTATTAAATTGTTAATATAATTATTTAGCCTTCTAGCTAGAATCTTTGCTAAAATTTTCTGATCCATATTTAGTAGTGAAATAGCTCTATAAGAACCCGGTTCATCTAAATCTTTATCTTTTTTTGGTATAAGTGTTATTGTTGCTTCTGCTAGGGTTTCTGGTAGTTTATTTTCGGTATAAGCCTGCGTGTATAAATTGAATAATCTTGGTATAATTGACTCCTGAAATCTTTTATAAAATTCATTACTAAAACCGTCTGGTCCTGGGGTCTTCCCATTTTTCAGTGAGTTTATTATTTGTTTTATTTCTTCACTAGTAATCCGTGCTCCTAATTGCTCTTGTTCTAAACTATCCAATTTTGGGAGCTTGCAATTATCTAAAAAATTTGTAATTTTACTTACATCTGTATTTATTTTAGATGTATATAAATTGTGATAAAATTGGGCAAACCTCTTATTAATATCCTTAGGCAGTGTTAAAAACTCACCCTTATCCGATTTAATTTTAGTAATAGTTTTTTCCTTTTCTCGTTGCCTCAGTTGCCTCGCAAGTAGTTTATGTGGCTTATCCCCAAATTCGAAGTGTGCTTGTTTTGTAATTTGGAATAATCTTATTACTCTAGCCGATAGTATTCTATTAACTTTATATTTCAATAAAGTTATCTTATTATGTTTATTTATGGTTGGGTCAGTTGCATTGTCCAGTTCTAGTAGTTTTATTTTCTGTTCTATCCGCTGAAGTTCTCTTTTATTTTCCTTATTTTGAAAACTTTGGTAAGAAATTATGACGCCGCGAATATATGCCTTGAAGGTTTCCCATAATAGCGGTGCAGAAATACCCGGCGTGTCATTTATTTCGAAAAAAAGTTTTATTTGTTCTTTTATATACTCATAAACCTGCGGGTTATTTAATATATGTACATTGAATCTCCAAAAAGGTTTTATACTCGGCATTCCCTCAATTTTAAGTATAAAAGTCAATGGTGAATGATCAGAAATAATACTATTATGATATGATGGTTTATTCGTATACGGGATTAATTTTGTGTCCAATAAAAAATAGTCAATTCGCGAATAAGTTTTGTGAACTGATGAATAAAATGAGTATTCCCTACCGCATGGATTTGCTATTCTCCAAATATCAGCTATGTTATTATTTTTTATATAAGTATTTAAAAATTCACAGGTCTTAGTTTTAACAAGACGCTTCCCTAGCTTTATTGATTTATCTAAGTATGGATCTATAACAGTTAAAATCTCCCCCCATTATTATATTTTGATAATTATGCTCTGCGATTAAATCTATTATTTTCCTAAAAAATTGTGGGTTATCAAAATTAGGCGCGTAAATATTTATCATAGTTAATGGTGTATTGTAAATTTCTCCCGTGACTATAACATATCTTCCCTCTTTATCAGATATAGATTTCTTTAATTTAAAAGGTATACCCTTCCGAATTATAATAGCCGTGCCTCTTGCTTTAGAGGTGAATGAGGAGTAATAGGTTTGACCTATCCAATTTGCCCTTAATCTGATCTGAGTTTGTTGTTTCAGATGTGTCTCTTGTAGGAAAGCAATATCCATATTTAATGATTTTAATTGTGCCAGAATTTTACCCCTCTTAATTGGCTCATTCGCACCTCTGATGTTCCAACTACAGAAGGTGAGACCTCCAATATTTATTCGACTATTATCTTGCATTGGCTATTATTACCAGACTGCATGATTCATGTGATGCAGCCAAGTACCTCGGAATCCCGAATCCAGAGTTGTCCTTCATAGTTTCTACAGTAGTTCTACATCTCCTGACGCTGTTAAACATAATTAAGGGAAAGAGAAAAACATAAAATAAAGTGTACATAAAAATTGTTAAGTCGCACAACACATAATTGTGAATGAACAAAAAAAGTGAATGTAATTTATCAAAAAAGCGATAAATTACAAAAAAGCCACCTAAGGTAGCTAGATTTGTTTTTAAATTGACCTCCGTCGATGAGATTATGCACTGGGCCTTATCCCCCTATTAGAGTTTGACCCAACGTTAGTCAGTTCCCTCTAATTGTTACCAAAATTATCATATCAGGTCAATTAATCGCTGAACAGTTTAAAATAGAATAAAATAAAAGGGAAGGTAGAAGATTTGGATTAAAATTAAAGAAATTATGGGTTAAAGTACCTCATCAATAATGACACTTTTCATTTACCTGTATGTTAATTAATTCATAATTAGTATTTAGTATTTAAAATATATGTCTAACCTCCCCCATCCTTCCTGCTATATAGTTAGTCGTGTTAGTATAGTACATTGCGCCTTTAACATTAGTTGAGTTTATTACGCGTAAGTGGTTAATTAGTTAGTTAATTATATATATAAATAATAGGTCATATAGTGTGGAACAGATGCCTCATAATGGCCATTTCAAAAGGAGACGGTCTCATAGTTCTCCGTGCTGAGGGGTTTGTTGACGAGCTTGCGACCTTGAGCTTCCATCTGTGCTTTCAGTTCAGAAGTTTAATTCAGCCTCTGTTATTAAACAACACATTCTTGCCAGATAAGCCTGTCTGGTAACCGTCTGAAGCGTTCCAGTGTCTTAATTGAAACAGAAAAAACAAAGTTCCACGGATAAAATGTCTATTATTCTGTTCCTCCTTGAATTTTGTTTTAAATCTCCTGGGCGTATTTGCAAGCAGAGTCCGGGTCCGTAAATGAGCGTTGCTTGTCCTTAAACGTAATTAGCATTTTCGCTGGATAGATCACGCCATAACGAACTTCAGAATGTCCATATAAAATACTGCTTGCCCTTTTAAACTCGCGTCTTTTTGCCAAAATTTCCCGAGGATAATCCCTGTAGAATCTTACGATATTATCAGCAAATGTAAGATTTTCTCCATAGGTTATCTTCTTTAATAGAGTTTCCAAAGTTGAAATATCCAGGAACTTTACAATGATTTGCCTTGGTTTAGCATTATCATGTTTTTGGAAGTGACCCACTCGATGAGCCAGATCTATCTTTGGTTTTTCTGGAAGTTTGAAAACATCTTTAAGTAGATTAGTAATAAAATCACGCATTTGAAGGCCGTGTTCAGCACCCTCTTTAACTCCTACTATTCTCAGATTTTGCCTCCTTGACCTGGCCTCTAAATCTTGACATTTCTCATTCAGTTTATTCGTTAGCTCCCAATTAGCATCGTGTTGTTTTTTTCAGCCCTTGTATTTCTTGGCTCATCTGTTCCATTTCACCATCCATCTCATCCATCAGTTTTTCCGAGTCTGTTAATTGCTTCAGCAGGGTGTCATGTTTATTGTTATAATCTTTCTGGATACTTTCCAATTCCTTCGCCGTCCTGGACTCCAAATCTTTAAACTGCTGGTTCAGGGCTACATAAAGCTCTTTTACTTCGCCGCAGCTATTATCAATTTTCTTAGAAAGATTGCCCTCCATAGTGGAGAAGTTGTTCTGAATTGTAGAATTCATTTTGGCAAATTGCTTCTGAAGATCTTTAGTAATATCTTTAAGAATATTAGCTCTTACCGTTTCTTCCCAGCTTTTCATTTCTTTCTCCTTTGTATCACTTCTCGCAGCCATATCGCTTGTAGGTTGTTGAGGTTCCAGCTCCTCTTCCAAACTTTCAAAAGTGAGTTCCGGGGTGGTTTCAAGCTCATCCAGAGCTTTTTGGAGCTGGAAACTGATTGTAGTCTTCTTGGGTCCTCTCTGACCTCTTCTCTTTCTCATTCAGTTTTTACGATAAGATCGTTTTAAATCCCAAATCCACCGGTACCGTTTGATGGAGTCAGTACCCTTGACGTTCAGCAAACCTGATAAGATTTTTTAACTCGATCCTGGCATGGGAGTCGACTTTAAACACGATTTGTTGGAGGAGAGCTCAGTGCAGCTGCCTTCACTGCTTCATAGCAGCCACCGGAAGTCATCTGAAGGGTTTTTTTTACACAGGGATTGAATGATGTCAGAATCATGTGCCAGAGAAGGTGGTGCAACTGGATACACACTGTGTTTAAGAGACATTTAGACAGATGGATAAATAGGTAAGGCATAGAAGATGAAGTCCCAATGCAAGCAAATGGGATTAATATACGTGGGCAAAAAGATCAGCATGAATGCGGTGGTACAAAGGCTCCATTTATTGACTGTACAACTCTGTCCATCTGAATATAAAATAATCATATTTGGTGGGGAAAAGAAGCATATTCTCCAAACATATCACCAACTATTTGTCCTGGTACAACCACATTGTTAGTAGGTACACAAAATGCTGGAGAAACTCAGCGGGTGCAGCAGCATCTATGGAGCGAAGGAAATAGGCGACGTTTCGGGCCGAAACCCTTCTTCAGACTGATGGAGGATGGGGGGGGAGAAGGAAGGAAAAAGGGAGGAGGAGGAGCCCGAGGGCGGGGGGATGGGAGGAGACAGCTCGAGGGTGAAGGAAGGGGAGGAGACAGCAAGGGCTAGCAAAACTGGGAGAATTCAACGTTCATGCCATCCGGACGCAAGCAACCCAGTCGGAATATGAGGTGCTGTTCCTCCAATTTCCGGTGTTGCTCACTCTGGCAATGGAGGAGACCCAGGACAGAGAGGTCGGATTGTGAATGGGAGGGGGAGTTGAAGTGCTGAGCCACCGGGAGTTCAGGTAGGTTATTGCGGACTGAGCGGAGGTGTTCGGCGAAACGATCGCCCAACCTCCGCATAGTCTCCCCGATGTAAATCAGCTGACATCTAGAGCAGCGGATGCAGTAGATGAGGTTGGAGGAGATACAGGTGAACCTTTGTCGCACCTGGAACGACTGCTTGGGTCCTTGAATGGAGTCGAGGGGGGAGGTGAAGGGACACGTGTTGCATTTCTTGCGGTTGCAACGGAAAGTGCCCGGGGAGGGGGTGGTGCGGGCGGGAAGGGAAGAATTGACAAGGGAGTTGCGGAGGGAGTGGTCTTTGCGGAAGGCAGACATAGGGGGAGATGGGAAGATGTGGCGAGTGGTGGGGACACGTTGGAGGTGGCGGAAATGGCGGAGGATTATTTGTTGTATTTGCCGGCTGGTGGGGTGAAAGGTGAGGACTAGGGGGACTCTGCCCTTGTTGCGAGTGCGGGGATGGGGAGAGAGAGCAGTGTTGCGGGGTATGGGTGAGACCCTGGTGCGAGCCTCATCTATGGTGGCGGAGGGGAATCCCCGTTCCCTGAAGAACGAGGACATTTCCGATGCCCTGGAACGTCTCATCCTGGGAGCAGATGCGGCATAGGCGGAGGAATTGGGAGTAGGGGATGGAGTCTTTACAGGGGGCAGGGTGGGAAGACGTGTAGTCCAGATAGCCATGTGAGTCAGTTGGTTTGTAGTGTATGTCGGTCAGAAGTCTGTCCCCTGCGATGGAGATGGTGAGGTCAAGGAATGGTAGGGAAGGGTCGGAAATGGTCCAGGTGTATTGGAGTGCCGGATGGAAGTTGGTGGTGAAGTGGATGAAGTCAGTCAGTTGTGTGTGGGTGCAGGAGGTGGTCCCAAAGCAGTCGTCAATGTAACGGAGGTAGAGGTCGGGGATGGGGCCCTGGTACGTATTGAACAAGGATTGTTCAACGTACCCGACAAAGAGGCAGGCGTAGCTGGGGCCCATGCGTGTGCCCATAGCTACGCCTTGTGTTTGGAGGAAATGGGAGGAGTCAAACGTAAAGTTGTTGATTGTGAGGACCAACTCCGGTAGGCGGAGGAGGGTGTCAGTGGCTGGGTATAGGTTGCTCCTCTGGTCGAGGAAGAACCGGAGGGCTTTGAGGCCATCCTGGTGGGGGATGGAGGTGTAGAGTGACTGGACATCCATGGTGAAGATGAGGGGGTGAGGGCCTAGAGAGTGGAATGCGCGGAGGCGGCGGAGAGTGTCTGAGGTGTCTAGAACATAGGTGGGAAGGGATTTGACTATTCCCACCTCCCTTGTCCATTCTTCCCTTCCCTCCCGTACCACCCCCGCCCCGGGCACTTTCCGTTGCAACCGCAAGAAATGCAACGCCTGTTCCTTCACCTCCCCCCTCGACTCCATTCAAGGGCCCAAGCAGTCATTCCAGGTGCGACAAAAGTTCACCTGTATCTCCTCCAACCTCATCTACTGCATCCGCTGCTCTAGATGTCAGCTGATTTACATCGGGGAGACTAGGCGGAGGTTGGCGATCGTTTCGCCGAACACCTCCGCTCACTCCGCTATAACCTACCTGAACTCCCGGTGGCTCAGCACTTCAACTCCCCCTCCCATTCACAATCCGACCTCTCTGTCCTGGGTCTCCCCCATTGCCAGAGTGAGCAACACCGGAAATAGGAGGAACAGCACCTCATATTCCGCCTGGGTTAACCATATAACCATATAACCATATAACAATTACAGCACGGAAACAGGCCATCTCGGCCCTACAAGTCCGTGCCGAACAACTTTTTTCCCTTAGTCCCACCTGCCTGCACTCATACCATAACCCTCCATTCCCTTCTCATCCATATGCCTATCCATATTATTTTTAAATGATACCAACGAACCTGCCGCCACCACTTCCACTGGAAGCTCATTCCACACCGCTACCACTCTCTGAGTAAAGAAGTTCCCCCTCATGTTAGCCCTAAACTTCTGTCCCTTAATTCTGAAGTCATGTCCTCTTGTTTGAATCTTCCCTATTCTCAAAGGGAAAAGCTTGATCACGTCAACTCTGTCTATCCCTCTCATCATTTTAAAGACCTCTATCAAGTCCCCCCTTAACCTTCTGCGCTCCAGAGAATAAAGACCTAACTTATTCAACCTATCTCTGTAATTTAGTTGTTGAAACCCAGGCAACATTCTAGTAAATCTCCTCTGTACTCTCTCTATTTTGTTGACATCCTTCCTATAATTGGGCGACCAAAATTGTACACCATACTCCAGATTTGGTCTCACCAATGCCTTGTACAATTTTAACATTACATCCCAGCTTCTATACTTGCTTGCTTGCGTCCGGATGGCATGAACGTTGAATTCTCCCAGTTTTGTTAGCCCTTGCTGTCTCCTCCCCTTCCTTCACCCTCGAGCTGTCTCCTCCCATCCCCCCCGCCCTCGGGCTCCTCCTCCTCCCTTTTTCCTTCCTTCTCCCCCCCACCTCCCATCAGTCTGAAGAAGGGTTTCGGCCCGAAACGTCGCCTATTTCCTTCGCTCCATAGATGCTGCTGCACCCGCTGAGTTTCTCCAGCATTTTGTGTACCTTCGATCTTCCAGCATCTGCAGTTCCTTCCTGAACACATTGTTACTAGGGCTAAGGGGGCGCTCCTCTGTGTGCAGCCATGTCAGCAGCGCGTCAGTTTTTCCAGCTTTTTTTATTTTTTAGTATGTTTTAAAGTGTGTATTTTGTGTTTCTTCGTGTGTTTTATGTGGGGGGTGGTGTGGGGGGGGGTAAGGGGGAAACCGCTTCGGTCGCCTCCTCCATGGAGAGGCGACTTTTTCCAGGTCGCCTCCCCCGTGGCCTAACATCAAGGATCGACGCGGCCTTTCCCGGAGACGCGCCCGGGGCTTCAGCGGCGGGCGCAGCGTGGACTCTCGGCGTGGAGCGGGTGAACCCTCGTTGGGGCTCGCTGGAGGGGAGCGCTCCGTTTCGCTGGCCCGGGGCAGCCGGCAGCCTGAAGTCGCAGCCTGAAGCCGCGGTCTGCAGAGCTCCAGCTGGTGCGGCGTCTACAGCCCGGGATCTCACGTTGGGGACTCGGGTGAAGAAGAAGCCATCACTGCCGGCCCGCGGCCAACTTCTACCGCGGGTGCGGCATGGACTTACCATCACCCCTGGAGGGGAGCTTCGACCGCCGGCCCTGCAGGCTACGGTGCTTCTGGCTGCGGCGGGGACTTTAAATCTCGACCGCCGGCCTGCGGCCTACAACAATCTAAAGTCGCGGTCTCCAGTGAGGAAGAGCCGATCCTGGACTGACTGGACTCTGGTTCTGTACACGGGGGGGAAATGGAGGAGGACTGGCCAAATTGTTGTACCTTCCACCACAGTGATGAATGCTGTGGTGGATGTTTGTGTTACAGTTTTATTGTGTGTTCTTTATTATTGTACTGCTGCTGACAACCCAAATTTCCACCAACCCTGGTTGTGTGGCAAATAAATTATATCTATCTATCTAAGGTGCCACACCAGCGCCTCTACTTCTTCAGAATAACAAAGCATTTTAGCAGCTCTCCAGTGACTATCAATTTCTGCTTATGCACCACTATAGAAATCATTTGTCCAGCAGCATCATAGCTTGCTGGTCTGTCCGGTATCTCAAATAATACAGAGAGTTGTGCAAACAGCACAGTCCAACACAAACCAGCCTGCTCCATCAACTAGAACTACAGTTCATGCTACCTCAGGAAAGCACCCAACATAATCCAAGGACCACTCACAACCTGGTCATTTTACTTCGGAGTCATGTGAGTGACTACGTGAAAAAGGCCGTCCAGGCGCATGCGCGTCATCTCGTTAGTCGCATTGCGCTGCGACCGCGGTAGGAGGTGTGGAACCTCCAAGCCGTGAGTCAAAGAAAACCTGAATGTAAGTATTTTCTACTTTTACTTTCAGGCTGCTTTTCTCCGGAGACTGCGTGCAGAGACACAGGCAAGTCTGCTGTATGGACAAAGGTGGGAGGAAGAATAGTAAACGCACTTTTCATACATGGTCGTGTGTTAATGAGATGAGACGTCAGATAATGTGATGGATACAGGCAAAGTAACCATGTTTAAAATGCCATTTGGACTGTTAGAAGGATAGGAAAACTTCAGAGTGGTGTAGGGCAAACACAGATACACAGGACTAACTTAGATGGCAGCCTGGTTGGCAGAGACAAGTTGGGCTGCAGAGCCTGTTTCTGTGCTGTATGACTGATATGAGGATACGAGATTGAGGAAGGGTGTAAAAGTGATGGCATTTAACTTCCTCAATATTGACGGAGATTGCCTCGGTAAAAAGGGTTTTGATGGAAGAATTTGTAAATGCCATCCGAGAGCATGTTTTGAAGCAGTATGTAGAGAATGCTACTGGGGAGGGGCAGTACCGGACTTTATCTTGGGGAACGAGGATGTGAAGTTGATAAGTGTATCTATGGCAAAAACATTTTCTAAACAGAGGCCATGGTTCGATCTGTTTCAAGTTAGTCGTGAAAATAATTTGTTTTGTTTGTAAAACAGGGTCTTTAACTGGGAGAAGTTGGAGTTCAATAGTGTTCACCACCGTTGTTGGATGAATTACAGATGGTGATGAGTCAGATGGTGAGATTGACCGATTGACCAAATGGTGCCAGCACAACAATCTGGCTCCCAATACCAGTAAAACCAAGGAACTGACTGTTGACTTTGGAACAGGAAGGACCAGGACCCACAATCCTGTTTATATCAATGGGACGATGGTGAAGAGAGTCAAAAACTTCAAATTCTTGGGCGTGCATTTTTTTGAAGATCTATCCTGGACACAGCACACTGATACAATTATAAAGAAAGCACATCAGCGCCTCTACTCCATAGTCCTACTCTACCTCTCTAATTTTACATAGCCATTGCTTTCTCCCTCCCCCTTCCCAGCTCTCCCACAAAGCCTAATGTCTCCGCCTCTTCCTTTCTTTGCCCCCCCGACATCAGTTTGAGAAAGGGACTCGACCCAAAATGTCGCCTGTTCCTTCTCTCCATAGATGCTGCCTCACCGCTGAGTTTCCCCATCATTTTTTTTCTACCTTCGATTTGTAGTTCTTTCTTAAACATCAGCGCCTCTACTTTCTGAGAAGATAACGGAGATTTGGTATGTCAAAGAGGATTTTACTTCGGAGTCACGTGAGTGACTACGTGAAGAAGGCCGTCCAGGCGCACGCACGTCATCTCGTCAGAAGCATTGCGCTGCGACCGCGGTTGGAGGTGTGGAACCGCCAAGCAGTGAGTGAAAGAAAATCTGAATGTAAGTATTTTCTACTTTTACTATCAGGCTGCTTTTCTCCGGAGACTGCGTGCAGAGACACAGGCAGTCTTATGTATGGAGAAAGGTGGGAGGAAGAATAGTAAGCGCACCGCAGTAAGCACTCAATAAGACAAAGTGTCTGAGAGTGGCGGGCGCCCGACTTAAAAGTCGATTGTAAAGAAATAACTATTTTACACGGGAGGGGAAAAGTCCCGTTGAAACTCCCATAGGGAGCAAGGCCATAAATAAATAACAGGCCTGGAAGACTCTGAGGAGTCTGAACTATAGAATTTATAAACTGGAATTCCTCATGGGTAAAACAAACTCCAGAATGAGTATAAAAGACGCGGGCTTAAAGAGCAACGCATTGAACACCCAGAAGAGGTTCTGGGAAACGTTGGTCCAGATTTGAGCCAGCGACCGAAATGCCTGATGATCAAGATGAATATATGGGCTGACCTGACAGGGAGGCAGCACCAGAAATGTCTGAAAGACAATACAGGCGTTGGTCTACAGGAGACCCAGTATATGGAGCAGCACCCAAAAGTGGGCTGCCAATATACAGCTCAAATGGAAGAGCTTGATGTACCCCAAAGAGGGACAAAAAAGCATCGGCCTATAATAGAGCCATCGCATGAAATACCTGATGATGAATATCCAGGTGAAACCCATTATGAGGAGGAATATCCAGAATACTCTGATAATGAACTATTTGAGGACCAGAACCCAATAAAAAAATAATTTAAAAAAAAGCCAGGGCTGGCCCAAAAGTTCTATAGTCCCAGACACAAGGGACAACCTCTTCCAGAGGAAATAGCAGAGAGTATAAATTACCTGCTTTCCCATCAATCAGAAGATACAACACTGGATGAAGTTATGAACAAATATGAAATCCGGCAGAACTGTGCTCTGCTAGGAGTGCCAGCTATTAACAAAGAAGTGTGGAAGTATATGGGCATAGCAGTAAGAGCTCAAGAAATGAGAATACAGTGGGTATTAAGATTGATTGGGTCAAGTATAACGGCATTTGCCAAAGATCTGGAAGAAGGAAATGTGACAATGGCACAACAGGATGTAATGGGAATGATGTGTAATGCACATTTTGAAATAAACTGTATTTGTAAAACTGTGATAAGACCTAACATACATCCTAAGTTTGCAGGGCTCTGTAAACCATCTATTATACAATTGCCAAATTTACTCTTTGGAGAAGAGCTTGCCAAAAACTAAAGGTTCTCAACGAAGAATCAAAAACCATTGGGATGATGAAACCACCGATGTTTGGCAGCACAGCTAGAAGGCAATATCCATACCGAAGGGGAACTGGTGAAGGAACAAGTCGCTCGTACTCACATACAAGATATGGACATACAACCCCAGGACGTGGAGGTCATGGTATTTCCACAAGGGGCAAGGTACAAAAAGTGACACCATTAAACTCTGAGGTTGGTGGCTCTGGTTTTGAAAGAAACATATCAGATGTATCCTACTTACAAGTTGGGGGTAGGTTACAATTATTTTTAAAAGAATGGAAACTAATAACATCTGATGCATATATATTGTGCAGTACTAAGTGGTTTCGAATTGAATTTTACCAGAATGAAAATCCCCTACACAACATACTCCAAAAAGAATATATTCCTTCTCTAAAGAAGAGATGAGAAGAATTCAAATAAAAATTGAGATTTTGAGTAAAAAAAGGGGTAATAGAGAAAACAACTTATCAAAACCATCAGTTTGTATCTAGTATTTTCTCTAGAACAAAAAAGGATGGGGGTACTAGAATCATTTTGGACCTCACAAGTCTTAACTCTTTTGTGCAGTATGCTTTGCTTTTAATTTCAACAGAATGCTATATGGCAAGCATAGATCTCCAAGATGCATTATTCTGTTGCGGTGCATGTGCAACATAGCAGATATTTGAAATTTGTCTGGATGTCTCAAATGGGGCAGTTTAAAGCATTACCAAATGGATTGACGTCCGGCTCCAGATTGTTTACAAAATGGTTGAAGTCAATTTTAGCATTGTTACGAACTCAAGGTCATTTAATAATGGCTTATTTGGATGACATTTTAATTGTTGGAGATACTGAAGCCATGGCAACATCTTCAGTTTTAAAAAGTAAACCTCACATTTCAAAGAATGGGATTTGTCATTCATTCAGAGATATCCAAACTGATACCTAACAAAATAATTGATTACTTGGGGTTCACTATTAATTCACACCATATGACAGTGAGCTTACCCAAGGAATAGAAGCTGCAATTGATTGAGGGTTGTAAGGAACTAATTGCAGGCAAACAACCATCAATCAGGAAAGTGACTAGTCTGCTGGGTAAGTTAATTGCTTCGGTTGCAGCTGGGGCCACTGCACCATCAGCAATTGCAGAGAGCTAAAATTGCAGCATTAAAAAGATATGCTGGACATTTTGATAGACCTAAGCAATTACCGAGCACAGCAATTGAGGATATAAAATGGTGGATTAAAAATGTGGATTGTTCCTACAGGAAAATAATGATTGAATCACGAGCTACCATTTTACAAACAGATGCAAGTGCACTGGAATGGGGAGCCGCGGATGCCATCTCAAGCTGTGGAGATAGATGGAATGCAGAGGAAGAACATTTGCTCGAGACGCATGGCATAAATTATCTTTAATTACTAAGTGTATTGCATGGGTTGAAAGCCCTTGCCGAAAGGTACAAAATTTGCATGTACAGGTTCAGATTGACAACACTACGGCAGTGGCACATGTCAATCACATGGGTGGAATCAAGTCAGAAGCATGTGACAGATTGGCAAACATGATTTGGCACTGGTTCATTGAGAAAGATATTTGGCTTTCTGCAAGTTACCTACAAGGTAAATTCAACATAATTGCAGATACTAGGTCAAGAAATTTCAATGACAACACAGAATGGATGTTAAATCGTGATATTTTCCACAAAATTATGGGGAAAATTTTTTTTTTTTAATTGGGAAACACCCAAAAAGGGGGTAGATGAGTTTACGTTAAATTGTGGTGGAATGTTTTGGATGCATTTCCTCCCTTTTGTCTCATCAATAGGTGTCTACAGAAGATCAAACAAGATTATGCTTCAGGATTGTTGGTTGTTCCAGATTGGCCCACACAAACATGGTATCCATTAGGGTTAAAAATGGTGACTGAACCCATTATGGATGTCTTTAGACAAGAAAACCTACTTGTGCACCCTGTAACTGGTGAATTTCATCCTTTACATGATCGTGTTGATTTATTGATTTGCAGATTCTAAAAAGTACCTAGAAGAACATTTCTAGAAGAACATTTCTAAGAAGAACATTTTCGTACATTAAGAAATGGGAACAGTTTCTTCAACACAAAATGTTCTTACCACACTGCAGACGCTTCAGATGTTGTAGAAATTTGTCAAAATTACATTTTGATGATAATTTAAGCTATAGTGTGATCAATAATAATAATAATACATTTTATTTGTATAGCGCTTTTCAAGGACTCGAAGTCGCTTTACATGGTGAGTCAAGAACAAAACAAAATAGAGCAGTAAGACAGAGATGCAAAGGGGAGGAGGACATGGGACTAAGGGTATGCAGAGGTGAAGAGATGGGTCTTGAGGCGGGACTGGATGATGGTGAGGGACTCAGAAGTTCGGATCAATTGTGGGAGGGAGTTCCAGAGCCTGGGAGCTGCCCTGGAAAAGGCTCTGTCTCCAAAAGTGCAGAGGTTGGATTTCAGAGTGGAGAGGAGACCGGCTGAAATGGATCTGAGGGACCGTGAGGGTTGGTAAGGAGAGAAGAGGTCAGTGAGATATGGGGGGGCCAAGTGGTTGAGGGCTTTGTAGGTGAGGACCAGGATTTTGTAGATGATCCGGTGGGAAATGGGAAGCCAGTGAAGTCCTTTGAGGACTGGGGTGATGTGGTGCCAGGATTTGGTGTGAGTAATGAGTCGGGCGGCTGCATTCTGGACCAGTCGGAGTCGGTTGATGTTGCTGGAATTGATGCCAAAGAGAAGAGAGTTACAGTAGTCCAGTCGGGAGGAGATGAAGGCATGGATGAGTCTTTCAGCAGCGGGGGGGGGGTGTGAGAGAGGGTCTGATTTTGGCAATGTTGCGGAGGTGAAAAAATGATGTTTTGACAACATGGCGCATGTGAGGCTCAAGGGAGAGGGTTGAATCAAAGATCATGCCAAGGTTGCGGGCCTGAGGAGATGGGGAGACAGTGATGCCGTCAATAATGAGAGTGGGGTTGTTAATTTTGGTTGGTGTTGATTTGGAGCCAATGAGGAGAAATTCTGTTTTGTTACTGTTTAATTTAAGGAAGTTGAGTTGCATCCAAGATTTGATGGCTGACAGGCAGGAGTTGATAAGGGAGAGGGACTTGGTGCTGAGATAGATCTTGGTGTCATCAGCATAGCAATGGAGCAACACAGCAAGGAATGCTTTAACCATATAACCATATAACAATTTACAGCACGGAAACAGGCCATCTCGACCCTTCTAGTCCGTGCTGAACACATAATCTCCCCTTTGTCGGCATACTTATCGAAACCATCGGAACATTAAATTCTAGGATCACATCCTTTGACTTGTAGATACATGAAGGGCATCTTTAATGCTACTTAGGGATTTGGATCCCATCTCAAATTTGTCGTTAGACAAAATTACGATAAAAGCAGTCATGTTAATGGCATTAGTATCAGCTCAAAGAGTACAAACATTACACAAGTTAAGGATAGACAGAATGGGAATGAAAAGAGAGGAAATTACATTCTATGTCTATGACCTGCTAAAACAGAGCAGACCAGGAGTCTCGGGGTGTAAATTGATTTTCAGCTTATCCTGTAGATCAAAGACTTTGTGTAGTTACATATTTAAAATACTACATTGAGACTACCAAACATCTTACAGGTGTAGAAACGGGATTATTCATCAGCCATAAAGCCACACAAAAAAGTGACAACACAAACAATTTCAAGATGGCTGAAGAAGGTGCTATTGGATGCAGGAATTGATACTGACAAATTTAAACCTCATTCCACCAGGGCGGCGGCAACATTGGCGGCCAAGGATTTGGACATTCCAATAGACCATATCCTTGCGGCCGCAGGTTGGGAAAATGAAAGGATGTCGCACAAGTATTATCACAAAGAAATTGCAGACCCTGGTGTATTTGGTGGTACTATTTTGAATTCAGTATTAAATGTCTCTAGAGATTAAAATGGGACACATAATGTTTTACCATAAAATAAACCATGCAGTGATACGCCGGAACCCAATCTACGGCCTGAAATCACAGAAGCTTTAAAATCTTCACTCACGTGACTACGAAGTAAAATAGTAAGATTAAACGAGCTTACCAGTTTGAAGTTTGATCTTTATTTTATGAGGAGTTACGTCGAGGGACTACGTGCCCTCCGCTCCCACCCTAATAAGATCAAAGGTAAGTTAAGTTTGTATCACGTAGCTTACTATTATGCTTCGGAGTAGATCATCTGTGATTTCACACCGCTGCTTTGAAGTTTGACGCGCGTGCGCCTGGACGACCTTCTTCACGTAGTCCCTCAACGTAACTCCTCATAAAATAAAGATCAAACTTCAAACTGGTAAGTTCTCGTTTAATCTTACTATTCTATGTCCTCTCCTCTGCTGTCAGGTGGAAAATATGACAGTTTGAAATCACGTAGCAACAGATTCAAGAACAGCTATTTGCCCGCTGTTATCAGACTTTTGACACCTTTCATATGTTTCCAATTTTCCAATCCACCTCGTTGTGCCCCCTTGCACTTTATTTTCTTTTTGCACTAATAGAAACATAGAAATTAGGTGCAGGAGTAGGCCATTTGGCCCTTCGAGCCTGCACCGCCATTCAATATGATCATGGCTGATCATCCAACTCAGTATCCCGTACCTGCCTTCTCTCCATACCCTCTGATCCCCTTAGCCACAAGGGCCACATCTAACTCCCTCTTAAATATAGCCAATGAACTGGCCTCGACTACCCTCTGTGGCAGAGAGTTCCAGAGCTTCACCACTCTCTGTGTGAAAAAAGTTCTTCTCATCTCGGTTTTAAAGGGTTTCCCCCTTATCCTTAAGCTGTGACCCCTTGTCCTGGACTTCCCCAACATCGGGAGCAATCTTCCTGCATCTAGCCTGTCCAACCCCTTAAGAATTTTGTAAGTTTCTATAAGATCCCCTCTCAATCTCCTAAATTCTAGAGAGTATAAACCAAGTCTATCCAGTCTTTCTTCATAAGACAGTCCTGACATCCCAGGAATCAGTCTGGTGAACCTTCTCTGCACTCCCTCTATGGCAATAATGTCCTTCCTCAGATTTGGAGACCAAAACTGTACGCAATACTCCAGGTGTGGTCTCACCAAGACCCTGTACAACTGCAGTAGAACCTCCCTGCTCCTATACTCAAATCCTTTTGCTATGAAAGCTAACATACCATTCGCTTTCTTCACTGCCTGCTGCACCTGCATGTCCACTTTCAATGACTGGTGTACCATGACACCCAGGTCTCGCTGCATCTCCCCTTTTCCTAGTCGGCCACCATTTAGATAATAGTCTGCTTTCCTGTTTTTGCCACCAAAATGGATAACCTCACATTTATTCACATTATACTGCATCTGCCAAACATTTGCCCACTCACCCAGCCTATCCAAGTCACCTTGCAGTCTCCTAGCATCCTCCTCACAGCTAACACTGCCCCCCAGCTTAGTGTCATCCACAAACTTGGAGATATTGCCTTCAATTCCCTCATCCAGATCATTAATATATATTGTAAATAGCTGGGGTCCCAGCACTGAGCCTTGCGGTACCCCACTAGTCACTGCCTGCCATTGTGAAAAGGACCCGTTTACTCCTACTCTTTGCTTCCTGTTTGCCAGCCAGTTCTCTATCCACATCAATACTGAACCCCCTTGTCGAAAGCCTTCTGGAAGTCCAGATACACCACATCCACTGGTTCTCCCCTATCCACGCTACTAGTTACATCCTCGAAAAATTCTATAAGATTCGTCAGACATGATTTACCTTTTGTAAATCCATGCTGACTTTGTCCAATGATTTCACCACTTTCCAAATGTGCTGCTATCCCATTTTTCATAACTGACTCTAGCAGTTTCCCCACTACCGATGTTAGACTAACTGGTCTGTAATTCCCCGTTTTCTCTCTCCCTCCCTTCTTAAAAAGTGGGGTTACGTTTGCTACCCGCCAATCCTCAGGAACTACTCCAGAATCTAAAGAGTTTTGAAAGATTATTACTAATGCATCCACTATTTCTGGAGCTACTTCCTTAAGTACTCTGGGATGCAGCCTATCTGGCCCTGGGGATTTAACGGCCTTTAATCCATTCAATTTACCCAACACCACTTCCCGGTTAACCTGGATTTCACTCAATTCCTCCAACTCCTTTGACCCGCGGTCCCCTGCTATTTCCGGCAGATTATTTATGTCTTCCTTAGTGAAGACGGAACCAAAGTAGTTATTCAATTGGTCCGCCATATCCTTGTTCCCCATGATCAACTCACCTGTTTCTGACTGCAAGGGACCTACATTTGTTTTAACTAATCTCTTTCTTTTTACATATCTATAAAAACCTTTGCAGTCAGTTTTTATGTTCCCTGCCAGTTTTCTTTCATAATCTATTTTTCCTTTCCTAATTAAGCCCTTTGTCCTCCTCTGCTGGTCTCTGAATTTCTCCCAGTCTTCCGGTATGCTGCTTTTTCTGGCTAATTTGTACGCATCATCCTTCGCTTTGATACTATCCCTGATTTCCCTTGTTATCCACGGATGCACTACCTTCTCTGATTTATTATTTTGCCAAACTAGGATGAACAATTTTTGTAGTTCATCCATGCAGTCTTTAAATGTCTTCTATTGCATATCCACCGTCAACCCTTTTAGAATTAATTGCCAGTCAATCTTGGCCAATTCACGTCTCATACCCTCAAAGTTACCTTTCTTTAAGTTCAGAACCATTGTTTCTGAATTAACAATGTCACTCTCCATCCTAATGAAGAACTCAACCATATTATGGTCACTCTTGCCCAAGGGGGCACGTACAACAAGACTGCTAACTAACCCTTCCTCATTACTCAATACCCAGTCTAAAATAGCCTGCTCTCTCGTTGGTTCCTCTACATGTTGATTTAGATAACTATCCCGCATACATTCCAAGAAATCCTCTTCCTCAGCACCCCTGCCAATTTGATTCACCCAATCTATATGTAGATTGAAGTCACCCATTATAACGGTTTTGCCTTTGTCGCACGCATTTCTAATTTCCTGTTTGATACCATCTCCAACTTCACTACTACTGTTAGGTGGCCTGTACACAACACCCACCAGCGTTTTCAGCCCCTTAGTGTTTCGCAGCTCTACCCATACCGATTCCACATCCTCCAAACTAATGTCCTTCCTTTCCATTGCGTTAATCTCCTCTCTAATCAGCAACGCTACCCCACCTCCTTTTCCTTTCTCTCTATCCCTCCTTGTATTGTATGTGTGAACGATTTCCCGGCATTACATGGAAAATGAACTTTGTCACTGTACATTGCTACATTTGACAATAATAAATCAACTCCAAAAACCAAGAGATGACAAAGGTCTGAGGTTCACAGTGATCTTAGGGTCCTGGTGCATGATTTGTAACAACTCGCATGCAGACGCAGAGAATTAGTGAACTTAACAGGTTACCTGATGTAAGGGCGATGGGGTTGCAGAAGGCTGTATGTATAGGGTGATTGCACGAAAGGTCACTGGGTCATAAGTCTTCACGCACGGTGCCGCAAAATCCAACTGGAGGACATGCGTCACTTCAGCATTTTTGTCTACCCTGTCATCATAAGTTGTGCCCATGGCCAGCCGATTAGTGCTGTCGTTGCTGTTTTATTGTCTTCACCTCTGTAACTGTTCTGAATTGCATTTCTACTCGGCAATTCGTCCAGACTTTCAAGGACGAACATTTCACACAGTCGCACATATACCGATTTTTGTGAAAATGAACCAGACTATAATCCGACACCGTTTACATAGTGACCGATCGCTAATTGATGCCGAGGATCGTTTTTTGTAATCGGTTACCGGCCCAAATAAATCGTAAATTAAATGTGTTGTTCTGTATTGCCCGGGGTTCAAGGTGGTCAACAATCAAGAGTATTTAATTGTCAAAGGTACACAAAAATGCTTGAGAAACTCAGCGGGTGCAGCAGCATCTATGGAGCGAAGGAAATAGGCGACGTTTCGGGCCGAAACCCTTCTTCAGACTGATGGGGGGTGGGAGGGAGAAGGAAGGAAAAAGGGAGGAGGAGGAGCCCGAGGGCGGGGGGATGGGAGGAGACAGCTCGAGGGTTAAGGAAGGGGAGGAGACAGCAAGGGCTAGCAAAACTGGGAGAATTCAACGTTCATACCATCCAGACGCAAGCAACCCAGGCGGAATATGAGGTGCTGTTCCGCCAATTTCCGGTGTTGCTCACTCTGGCAACCTCAGGACAGAGAGGTCGGATTGGGAATGGGAGGGGGAGTTGAAGTGCTGAGCCACCGGGAGTTCAGGTAGGTTATTGCGGACTGAGCGGAGGTGTTCGGCGAAACGATCGCCCAACCTCCGCATAGTCTCCCCGATGTAAATCAGCTGACATCTAGAGCAGCGGATGCAGTAGATGAGGTTGGACGAGATACAGGTGAACCTTTGTCGCACCTGGAACGACTGCTTGGGTCCTTGAATGGAGTCGAGGGGGGAGGTGAAGGGACAGGTGTTGCATTTCTTGCGGTTGCAACGGAAAGTGCCCGGCGAGGGGGTGGTACGGAAGGGAAGGGAAGAATTGACAAGGGAGTTGCGGAGGGAGCGGTCTTTGCGGAAGGCAGACATAGGGGGAGATGGGAAGATGTGGCGAGTGGTGGGGTCACGTTGGAGGTGGCGGAAATGGCGGAGGATTATTTGTTGTATTTGCCGGCTGGTGGGGTGAAAGGTGAGGACTAGGGGGACTCTGCCCTTGTTGCGAGTGCGGGGATGGGGAGAGAGAGCAGTGTTGCGGGGTATGGATGAGACCATGGTGCGAGCCTCATCTATGATGGCGGAGGCGAATCCCCGTTCCCTGAAGAATGCGGACATTTCCGACACATCCGCTCAGTCCGCAATAACCTACCTGAACTCCCGGTGGCTCAGCACTTCAACTTCCCATTCCCAATCCGACCTCTCTGTCCTGGGTCTCCTCCATTGCCAGAGTGAGCAACACCGGAAATTGGAGGAACTGCACCTCATATTCCGCCTGGTTTGCTTGCGTCCGGTGGGCATGAATATTGAATTCTCCCAATTTTGCTAGCCCTTGCTGTCTCCTCCCCTTCCTTAACCCTCGAGCTGTCTCCTCCCATCCTCCCGCCCTCGGGCTCCTCCTCCTCCCTTTTCCCTTCCTTCTCCCCCCCCACCCTCCATCAGTCTGAAGAAGGATTTCGGCCCGAAACGTCGCCTATTTCCTTCGCTCCATAGATGCCGCTGCACCCGCTGAGTTTCTCCAGCATTTTTGTGTACCTTCGATCTTCCTGCATCTGCAGTTCCTTCTTGAACGTATTTAATTGTCATATGTACCGTGAACGGAACAATGAAATTCTTACTCGCAGCAGTATAATTAACATCTTAACGCAATGCACTTACATACAAAATGATAATCAAAAAAGCAATGATTATGTGATGTAGCAAATTGTATTGACATACAGATTTATAGTTTGGCGGCTATTTCAAAGTTCGAGTTTTGGAGGGACTGGCAGTTATTTTCAGCACTTTTCTGTTGTGGGTTTTGATTGGTAGATAAAACAGTTCTGTGATTGGGTCATTCTTCACACCAATGAGATCATGTCCTTTTTCACCAATCACCAGCGGTTCTCTGGATTCCTCAAACAGGTATAAGAAAGGCGAGTCTGTGACCATTTTCTCATTCTGCGTGTACAAAACATCAGGAGATGTCTGGACGAGGAAAAACCAGCGGCAAAGCTCGGGCCAAGGCCAAGTCTCGCTCGTCCCGGGCTGGACTGCAGTTCCCGGTCGGTCGTGTTCATAGGCACTTGAGGAAAGGCAACTATGCTAAGCGGGTGGGTGCAGGAGCCCCTGTCTATCTGGCTGCTGTGCTCGAGTATCTGACGGCTGAAATCCTCGAGCTGGCCGGCAACGCGGCCCGGGACAACAAGAAGAGCCGCATCATCCCCAGACATCTGCAGCTGGCCGTCCGCAACGACGAGGAGCTCAACAAACTGCTGGGAGGGGTGACCATCGCTCAGGGCGGTGTGTTGCCCAATATCCAGGCCGTGCTGTTGCCCAAGAAAACTGGCGGAGCGGGCAAGTAAGCGAGAGAAACTCAACATAGTGACCCAAAGGCTCTTTTCAGAGCCACTCACCATGTCTGGAAGGGCTGATCATCGGTTATGTTTAGTGCGGGACAAGTGTGCCTTGTCGTTGTCGAAAACCGACTGCACATTGAGTTGTCTACACGGTGGCGGAGCGGTAGACCAACTGCCTTACAGCGCCAGAGACCCTGGTTCGATCCTGACTACGGGCGCTTCCCTGTACACAATTTGTAGGTTCTCTCCGTTTCCTCCCACACTCGAAAGACGTCCAGGGTTGTAGGTTAATTGGTTTGATATAAATGTTTAGAAATATATGTTTTTCAAACACCTATCATTTGTAGGATAGTGTTCAAGTGTGAGGATCGCTAGTCGGTGCGGACTCGCTGGTTCGAAGGGTCAGTTTCCGCGTTGTACCTCAAAACTAAACATGAAACAGCGGTTGGTTGATGCGGAAAGATACATTTAGGTAGATATTCATCAGAACATAGTCAGCGACCCATAGTAAGAGATCCTCCTCGAAGCCAACTCCGTTTAGAAACAGAAAATAGGTGCAGAGAAGGCATTTCGGCCCTTCGAGCCTGCACCACCATTGAATATGATCATGGCTAATCTCAGTATCCTGTACCTGCCTTCTCTCCATACCCCCTGATCCCTTTAGCCACAAGGGCCATATCTAACTCCCTCTTAAACATAGCCAATGAACTGGCCTCAACTACCTTCTGTGGCAGAGAATTCCACAGATTCACCACTCTGTGTGGAAAAAAAAATTGTCATCTCGGTCCTAAAACACTTCCCCTTATCGTTAAATGGTGACCCCTTGTTCTTGACATTCACAACATCGAGAACAATCTTCTTGCGTCTAGCCTGTCCAACCCCTTAAGAATTTTGTAAGTTTCTATGAGATCCCCCCTCAATCTTCTAAATTTCAGCGAGTACAAGCCGGGTCTATCCAGTCTTTCCTCATATGAAAGTCCTGCCATCGCAGGAATCAGTCTGGTGAACATTCTCTGTACTCCCTCTATGGCAAGAATGTCTTTCCTCAGATACGGAGACCAAAACTGCACGCAATACTCCAGGTGTGGTCTCACCAAGGCACCAAGGGGTAGGGATGACCTATACAAAAGGGACGGGCTACACCTTAACTGGAGAGGTACCAATGTTCTGGCAGGCAGATATGCTAGTGCTACACGTGTGGGCTTATACTAAATAGTGGGTGGGGGGGGAAGTAGTCGACAAATTGGTAGTATAAAGTTGGAGTTAAAGGGGAAGTGAATACAGTAAAAGTTGCAAAAGAAGGAAAGTTCGAGAAGGGTTAAGAGAGTAAGGTCAGGGCTAATAGTGACCGGTGTGAGAGGGGAGGTGAATACAGAAGTTAAATTGTTGAATATGAATGCGCATAGTATAAGAAATAAAGTGGATGAGCTAGGGGCTCAATTAGAAATTGGCAAGTGGGGATTACAGAGGCATAGCTGCAGGAGGTACAGGGCAGGGAACTGAATATTCAGGGGTATACGTCCTATCGAAAAGACAGACAGGTGGGCAGAGGGGGTGGGGCAACTCTGTTGGTGAGGAATGAAATTCAGTCGCTTGCGAGGGGTGACATAGAATCAGGAGATGTAGAATCAGTATGGATATAATTGAGGAATTGTAAGGGTAAATAGTCCCTAATGGGAGTTATCTACAGGCCCCCAAACAGTAAGCTGGATATAGGGTGCAAGTTGAATCAAGAGTTACAATTGGCATGTAGCAAAGGTAATGCTACGGTGGTTATGTAGCATTACAACATGCAGGTAGACAGGGAAAATCGGGTTCGTACTGGACTCCAACAAAGGTAGTTTGTGGAGTACCTCCGAGACGGATTCTTAGAGCAGCTTGTACTAGAGCCTACCTGGGAGAAGGCAATTATGGATTTAGTGTTGTGTAATGAACCCGATTTGATTGGGGAACACAAGGTAAAGGAGCCATTAGGAGGTAGTGACCGTAATATGATAAGTTTTAATCTACAATTTGAGAGAGAGAACGGAAAATCGGAAGTGTCAGTATTACAGTTGAGCAAAGGGAGCCATGGAGGCAAGAGGGACAAGCTGGCCAAAGTAGACTGGAAAGAGACCCTAGCAGGGATGACAGTGGAACAACAATGGCAGGTATTTCTGGGAACAATTCAGAAGGATCAGTTCATTCCAGAGAGGAAGAAAGAATCTGAGGGGAATAAGAGGTGAGCGTGGCTGACAAAGTAAGTCAAGGACAGTATAAATATACAAGAGAAGAAGTTCAATGTAGCAAAGATGAGCGGGTAGCAAGAGTATTGGGTAATGCTTAAAGAGCAACAGAAGATAACTAAAAAGGCAATACGGGGAGAAAAGAGGAGGTACGAAGGTAAGCTCGCCAGGAATATATAGGAGGATAGCAAAAGCTTATTTCGGTATGTGAAGAGGAAATAATTAGTTAAGACAACTGGGTCCCTTGCAGACAGAAGCAGGTGAATGTATACTGGAGAACAGGGAAATGGCAGATGAGTTGAACATGGTACTTCACTAAGGAAGACACAAACAAACTCCCAGATGTACTGGTGGCCAGAGGACCCAGGGTGATGGACGAAATGAGGGAAATTCACATTAGGCAGGAAATGGTGTTGACTATGGGACTGGACTATTAGGCAGGCCTGTTGACTATTAGGCAGGTTTGATGGGACTGAAGGCTAATAAATCCCCTGGGCCTGATGGTCTGCATCCCATGGTACTTAAGTAAGTGGCTCTGGAAACCGTAGATGCATGGATGATCATTTTCAAGTGTTCTTTAGATTCAGGATCAGTTCCTGTGGATTGGAGGGTAGCTAATGTTATCCCACTTTTGACGAAAGGAGGGAGAGAGAAAACGGAATTATAGACCAGTTAGCCTGACATCGATGGTGGGGAAGAAGCTGGAGTCAATTATAAATTATGACATAGAGGCACATTTGGATAGCAGTAACAGGTTCGGTCTGAATCAGCATGGAATTACAAAGGGGAAATCATGCTTGACTAATCTTCTGGAATTTTTATGAGGATGTAACAAGGAAAATGGACATGGGAGAGATAGTGGATGTAGTGTACCTGGAATTTCAGATAGCTTTTGATAAGGTCCCACATAGGAGACTAGTGGGACTAATTAGAGCACATGGTATTGGGGGTCGGGTACTGACATGGATAGAAAATTGGTTGGCAGACAGGAAACAAAAAGTGGCGATTAACGCGTCCCTTTCAGAATAGCAGGCAGTGACGAGTGGGGTACCGCAAGGCTCGGTGCTGGGACCACAGCTATTTACAATATACATTAATGATTTAGTAGATGAAGGGATTAAAAGTAACATTAGCTAATTAGCAGATGACACAAAGCTGGGTGGCAGTGTTAACTGAGGGGAGGATGCAGGTTGGGTGAGTGGGCGGATGCATGGCAGATGCAGTTTAATGTGGATAAATGTGAGGTTATCCACTTTGGTGGCAAGAACCCCACGAAGGCAGATTATTATCTGAATGATCTCAAGTTAGGAAAAGGGGAAGTACACCAAGATCTGGGTGTCTTTTTTCAGCCGTCACTGAAAGTAAGCATGCAGGTACAACAGGCAGTGAAGAAAGGTAATGGACTTCATAACAAGAGGAGTTGAGTATAGGAGCAAAGAGGTCCTTCTACATTTGTACAGGGCCGTAGTGAGATCACACCTGGAGTATTGAGTGCAATTTTGGTCGCCAAATTGGAGGAAGGACATTCTTGGGAGAGTTGCGTAGGTTCACGAGGTTAATTCCCGGGACGGCGGGACTGTCATATGTTGAAAGAATAGAAGGACTGGGTTTGTATACACTGGAATTCAGAAGGATGAGAGGGTATCTTATTGAAACCTATAAGATTATTAAGGGATTGTACACGCCAGAGGCAGGAAATGTGTTCCCGATGTTGGGGGAGTCCAGAATCAGGGGCCACAGTTTAAAAATAAGGGGCAGGCCATTTAAAACAGAGATGAGGAAAAACCTTTTCAGCCCGAGAGTTGTAAATCTGTGTAATTCTCTACCTCAGAAGGCAGTGGAGGCCAATTCTCTGGATGCTTTCAAGAGAGTGAGATAGAGCTCTTAAAGATAGCGGAGTCAAGGGATATGGGGAGAAAGCAGGGAAGGGGTACTGATTGTGGATGATCAGCCATGATCACAGTCAATGTGGTGGCTCAAAGGGCCGAATAGCCTAGTGCTGCAACTATTGGCTATTGTGGGAGGGCAACGCTGGATCTAGTATTGGGAAATAGGGAAAACTGGGAAGGGCAAGTTAATGAAGTGTGTGTGAAGTAGCCTGTTGGGACCAGTGACCACAGTTTGATTAGGTTTAAGATAGTTATGGATAGGGACGGAGAGGGTCCAAGTATTAAAATGCTCAACTGGGGCAAGGCCAACTTTGAGTGTATGAGAGAAGATCTCGCTCAAGTTGACTGGAGCAGGTTGTTAGAGGGGAAAGGAACATCGGCCAAGTGGGATGTTTTTAAAAGTGTACTGAAGAAAGCTCAGGATGTTAACGTCCCCGTTAGAGTGAAGGGCAAAGCAGGCAAGTGTAAGGAAGCTTGGCTGACGATGGAAATTGAGACTTTAGTCAAAAACAAGAAGGATGCATGGGAGAGGTATAGGCAGCTGGAATCAAGTGGATCCCTGGAGGAGTTTTGGGAACTAAGGAGTAAACTAAAAAATTAAATCAGAAATGCAAAAAGGGGCCAGGAGATGGCTCTGGTGGTTAGCATTAATGACAATCCCAAAAGATTTTATCAATACATAAGGGGGGAAAGGGCATTTGGAGGGAGAGTGAGACCTTGGGAATAAAAGAGATCACATCTGTGTGGAACCACAGGAAATGGGCAAGGTCCTAAAAGAGTATTTCTTCTCTGTATTTACCGAGGAGAAAGACAGTAGGACGGAGGAAATTGGAGCAGTCACTGGAAATGTCTAGAACAGTCAGGGTTACTGTCATAGGAACATAGAAACATAGAAAATAGGTGTAGGAGTAGGCCATTCGGCCCTTCGAGCCTGCACCGCCATTCAATATGATCATGGCTGATCATCCAACTCAGTATCCTGTACCTGCCTTCTCTCCATACCCCCTGATCCCTTTAGCCACAAGGGCCACATCTAACTCCCCCTTAAATATAGCCAATTAACTGGCCTCAACTACCTTCTGTGGCAGAGAATTCCAGAGATTCACCACTCTCTGTGTGAAAAATGTTTTCCTCATCTCGGTCCTAAAATTTCAATTTTCATTTTCAATTCAACTTTATTGTCATTGCACAAATACGAGTATAGGTACAACGAAATGCAGTTTAGCGTCTGGTCATTTTTATTTTTACTTTTACATAGTTGAAGTAAAAATAAAAATACAAAATAAGCATACAATAAAAAAAAAAAAATACTGGTTAACAGTGTGTGGATTGTGGATGACTTAAAACTGGTACACAGGCAAATAACTGTATACAAATGGGATAGTCCAAAGATAGCTAGCGACGGGACTCTGAGTTCAGCAGTGTAATGGTGTTGTTGAAAAAGCTGTTCCTCAGCCTGCTTGTGCGAGACCTGAGGCTCCTGTACCGCCTCCCTGATGGGAGGAGGGCAAACAGTCCATGGTTAGGGTGAGAGGGATCCTTGATGATTTTCCCGGCCCGTCTCAGACACCGTTTTCGGTGGAGGGCATCCATGGCAGGGAGCGGGGCACCGATGATGTGCTGAGCAGTTTTCACCACCCGTTGTAGTGCCTTCCTGTCAGCTGCAGTGCAGCTGCTGTATCATACCGTGAAGCAGGTGGTCAGGATGCTCTCGATGGTACAGCGGTAAAAGTTGGTCAGGATCTGGGGGGACAGGTGAGCTTTCTTGAGCCTCCTCAGAAAGTAAAGGCGCTGCTGCGCCTTTTTGATCAATTTGGTGGTATTGAGGGACCAGGACAGATCCTCTGAGATGTGTACCCCGAGGAATTTGTAGTTGGAGACGCGCTCCACCTCAGTCCCGTTTATGTGGATGGGGGTATGTCTGCCACCTCTGGTCTTCCTGAAGTCAACAATGATTTCCTTCGTCTTCTTAGAGTTGAGGACGAGGTTATTATTGGCATACCAGGCTGCCAGGTTCTGGACCTCCGCCCTATAGGCTGATTCGTTGTTGTCGCTGATCAGTCCTACCACCGTGGTGTCATCGGCAAATTATATGATGGCGTTGGAGCCATACTTAGGGACGCAGTCATGGGTGAAGAGGGAGTAGAGGAGAGAGCTGAGCACACAGCCCTGTGGCATGCCGGTGTTCAGTGTTAGAGTGGAGGAGGTGAGGTTGTTGATCCTAACAGACTGTGGTCTGTTGGTGAGGAAATCCAGTGTCCAATTGCAGAGGGTGGTGGTGATGCCAAGTCCGCAGATATTGGTGATCAAGCTGGCTGGGATGACAGTGTTAAAGGCGGAGCTGAAGTCGATGAACAACAACCTGATGTAGGAGTTGTTGTCCTGGTGGGTCAGGGCAGAGTGTAGGGCTGCAGATATGGCGTCCTCTGTAGACCTGTTGGTCCGGTAGGCAAACTGGTGGGGGTCCAGTGTGGGGGGGGAGGCTGGCTTTGAGGTGAGCCAAGATCAGCCGCTCAAAGCACTTTGCGATGACAGGGGTGAGTGCCACTGGGCGGAAGTCATTGAGACTCCCTGAAGCTGACTGTTTGGGCACTGGCACAATGGTTGATGTCTTGAGGCAAGTAGGGACGACACCCTGGGCCAGTGACAGGTTGAAAATGTCAGTGAAGACCAGGGATAGTTGTCCAGCACATGCCCTGAGCACACGCCCGGGGATGCCATCGGGGCTGGCAGCTTTGTGTACATTCACCTTGCTCAGTGCGTCTTGTACAGCAGAGGTGGAGAGACTGAGGGGTTGTTCGTTCGGGGGTGGGGCAGCTTTGATGGCTGGTGTTTTGTTGTCCCGGTCAAAACGAGCATAGAAGTCGTTTAGCTCGTCAGGAAGGGAGGCGTTGTCTGGGGGGGTGGGGGTGTTAACTTTATGGTAGTCGGCAATGGACTTGATGCCTTGCCACATGCGTCTGGGGTCGGAGTTGTTTTGAAAATGCTCCTCGATCTGCCGTTTGTGTTTGAGTTTAGCGTTCCTGATTCCCTTTTTCAGGTTGGCCCTGGATGAGCTGTATCTTTCAGCGTCGCCAGATCTAAAAGCGGCATCGAAAATATGTCCCCCTTATCCTTAAACTGTGACCGCTTGTTCTGGACTTCCCCAACATCGGGAACAATCTTCCTGCATCTAGCCTGTCCAATAGCAAGAATGTCCTACCTCAGATTAGGAGACCAAAACTGTACACAATACTCCAGGTGTGGTCTCACCAAGACCCTGTACAACTGCAGTAGAACCTCCCTGCTCCTATACTCAAATCCTTTTGCTATGAATCCTATACTCAAATCCTTTTGCTATGAATCCTATACTCAAATCCTTTTGCTATGAAGAAGTACCGAAGATACTGTCGTGTTTGAAGGTAGACAAACCTCCAGGGCCTGATCTGATATGTCCGAGGTCATTGAGGGAAACTAGAGAGGAAATTGCGGGAGCCCTGGTTGAAATTTATGAGTCGTCCTTCAATACAGGACAGATGCTGTAAGACCGGAGTGTGGAAAAATGTTGCGCCTCTTTTCAAGAAAAGGCTGCAGGGAAAATGCTGGGAACTATAGGCCGGTGAGCTGAACATCTGTAGTTGCTTAGTTACTTAGTTATCCGACGGATAGGATATACAGGCATTTGGATGGGCAGGGGCTGATTAGGGATAGTAGGCATTGTTTGTACCTGGGAGGTTATGTCTCTCAAATCTGATTGAAATTTTTGAAGACATGATCAAAATGTTTGATGAGGGCAGAGCAGTAAATGTTGTGTACATGCACTTCAGTAAGACGTTCGACAAGGTTCCACATGATAGGCTGCTCTGGAAGGTTAGATCACATGTGATCCAAGGAGAGATAGCTGAATGGATAGCAAATTGGCTCATTGGGAGGAAGCAGAGGGTAATAGTGGAAGGTTGCTTCTCAGACTGGTTGCCTGTGGCGAGTGATGTGCCTCAGAATACGGTGCTGGGCCCGTTGTTGTTTGTCATCTATGTCAAGGGTTTGAATGAGAATATACACGGCAAGATTAGCAAGTTTGCTGATGATACAAATGTTAGTGGGTTTGCAGATAGTGAAGATGGTTGTGACCGATTGCAACAGGATCTGGATCGATTGGCCAGGAATGATGGATGGAATTTAATACAGAAAAGTGTGAGGTGTTGCATTTTGGGAAGTCGAACAAGGGCAGGACCTACACAGTAAATGGTAGGCCTCTGGGTGGTGTTGTAGAGCAGAGGGTTCTAGGAATACAGGTGCATGATTCCTTGAAGGTCGAGTGGCAGGTAGATAAGGTGGACAAAAAGGCTTTTTGCACTCCGGCCTTCATCAGTCAAAGTATGGAGTTGGGTGGTCATATTGCAGTTGTATAAGATGTAGGTGAGACTGCAATAAGAATATTGTGTTCAGTTCAGGGCACCATGTTATTGGAAAGATATTGTCAAGCTTGAAAGGGTTCAGAAAACATTTATGAGGATGTTGCCCGGACTAGAGGGTGTGAGCTTTAGGGAGAGGTTGGGTGGGCTGGGCCTCTATTCCATGGATCGCAGGAGGATGAGAGGAAATCCTATAGCGCTATACAAAATCATGAGAGGAATAGATTGGGTAGATGCACAGAGTCTTTTGCCCAGAGTAGGGGAATCGAGGAGCAGAGGACGTAGGTTCAAGGCGAAGGGGAAGATATTTAATGGGAATCCAAGAGGTAATTTTTTTCACACAGGTGGGTGTATGGAGCAAGCTGCCAGAGGAGGTAGTTGAGGCTGGGACTATCCCTTCATTTATGACACAGTTAGATAGATACATGGATAGGACAGCTTTGGAGGGATATGGACCAAGCGCAGGCAAGTGGGACTAGTGTAGCTGGGACATTTTTGGCCGGTGTCGGCGAATTGGGCCAAAGGGCCTGTTTCCACAATGTATCACTCTAGGACTATAATATTCCCTGCTCCCTCCCCGCAGACTCTGAAAATAAAACTACGAAATGCAAAATCCAGAAACCTGAATTAAAAATAGAAAACCATAAAAAGATTCAGTGGGTCAGGCAGCATATTATGGAATCATTGTTAGTCAGTGTGGAAATAGGCCTTTCATCCCAACGTTCATGCTGACCAAGGGACTACCTGAGCGAGTCGCATTTGTGTACCCTTGGCCATTTCCTAACGATCTAGCTGTCCAAACGTGCTTCTGTTTTTCCCAACAAGGACATTTCTACATTCAGAGCGACAGAAGGCTGCAGCCCAGAAAGGGGAACTTTGCCCTCCATGTCCATCTCTTTTCCTCATCTATATTAATCCCATCCCACTTATCTGTATTAAATTCCTTCCATCATTCCTGGCCAATCGATCCAGATCCTGTTGCAATCGTTCATAACCATCTTCACTATCTGCAAAACCACTAACTTTCGTATCATCGGCAAACTTGCTAATCTTGCCGTGTATGTTCTCATCCAAATCCTTGACATAGATGACAAACAACAACTGTATTCTGAGGGACATCACTCGCCACAGGCAACCAGTCTGAGAAGCAACCTTCCACTATTACCCTCTGCTTCCTTCCAATGAGCCAATTTCCTATCCATTCAGCTATCTCTCCTTGGATCACATGCGATGTAACCTTCCAGAGCAGCCTATCATGTGGAACCTTGTCGAACATCTTACTGTAGTCCATGTACACAACATCTACTGCTCTGCCCTCATCAAACTTTTTGGTCATGTCTTCAAAAATTTCAATAAGAATGTGGTTTATGATCCCGATCCATTTACAATACAGACTGCGAGTGAATTAATTATCTGATAGGAGATTCTGGGAATGTAACCTCCCATTAATTTCACCTGCTAACCATTCGAAACAAATACGATTCATGGAACATAACAGCGGTTGGATTTTTGTGCAAAGGGGATTAGGTTATGGACAGGTTATTATTCATAAACCGGGGTCAAATCCTCAATTAGGTATAAAAGTTGGTTCAGTGAAAGGACCGAGAACTTGTAGTGATCTTGATAAGAAGTGAGATTTCAGAGGACTTGCAACACAGGAGGTTACAGTTAATACATCATGTTCACCACAGCAATTGAACCACATCAACAGCAGCAAAATGCAATTGCAGTACCTTGTTCATATTAGTCTGCTCTATATGTAATGTTGTGGGTGAAATATTTGGAGACAGAGACAAGCTGAGAGGGAATAAGAAGATAAAGTTTCCATGTCAGTGCAGAGGGTGGAAACGTAACAGCGACACCAGGACTGTGACAAGAACCGCAACATTTAGAACTCACTGGAGGAGGACAAAGGCGTTAATTAAGAGGGTGCAAAAAGAGCATGAATGAAAGCTTGCAGGAATATAAAAACGGACTGTAAAAGCTTCTTTAGATATGTAAAAAGGATCAGATTAGTGAACACAAATTTAGGTCCCTTATAAGCAGAGACAGATGAATTTATAATGGAGAAACAAGGAAATTACAGAACAGTTAAATGAGTACTTTAGTTCTGTCATCACTAAGGAAGACACAAACAATCTCCCAGAATTACTAGGGGACCGAGGATCTAGTGGGAGGGAGGAACTGAAAGAAATCCACATCAGTCAGGAAATGGTGTTAGGTAAACTGTTGGGACTGGAGGCAAATAAATCCCCAGGGCCTGATGGTCTACATCCCAGCGTACTCAAGGAGGTGTACCCCAGAAATCATGGATGCATTGGTGATCATTTTCCAATTTTCACTCGAGTCTGGATCAGTTCCTGTGTCCTGGAGGGTAAACACTGTAACTACACTTTTTAAGAAAGGAGGGAGAGAGAAAATGGGAAATTATAGACCAGTTAGCCTTACATCGGTAGTGGGGAAGGTGCTTGAGTCGATTATTAAAGATGTCATAGTAGCGCATTGGATAAGCAGTGATAGGATCAGTCAAATTCTGCATGAAATTTGAAGGGGAAATCATGCTTGACTAATCTTCTGGAGTTTTTTAGAGGATGTAACAAGTAGAATGAATAAGGGTCAGCCAGCGGGTGTGGTGTAGCTGGACTTTCAAAAAGCCTGAATCTGTGGAATTCTCTGCCACACAAGACAGTGGAGGCCACTTCACTGGATGTTTTCAAGAGAGAGAGTTAGATTTAGCTCTTAGGGCTGTAGGAATCAAGGGATATGGGGAAAAAGCCAGAACGGGATACTCATTTTAGATGATCAGCCGTTAATGGTGGTGCTGGTTCGAAGGGCCGAATGGCCTAGTTCTGGACCTTTTTCTATGTTTCTCACTTTATGTAGCCCCGGCATTCTCTCTCTCTCTATCCCTCCCCCACCTAAATCGCACTAGCTTCTCATTTGCACCCGACAAACAGCTAAGAATGGCCTGTTTCTTTTATCATCGTTTATTTTTGCGCATCTTTTGTTCATTGTTCTTTACCTTTCCATATCTCTTGTTTCACTTTTCCCTAACCAGCCTGAAGAAGGGATTTGACCCGAAATACCACCCATTCCTTCTCTCCAGAAATGCTGCATGTGCCACTGAGTTACTCCAGCTTTTTGTGTCTATGGACTGGGCAGTGTTCATCCATTTGTCCAATCATCTTTGATTCTGGTCGTTCAAGTTGCTGAACCAGGCCATGATGCAATTATAGAAATTAAATAACGTATTTGTTGGCATACTGAATTTCCCCAGTCTTAGAAGTAGAAACAGTGATGCACTTTCTTTATGATTGCATCAATGTGCTGGGGCCAGGACAGATCTTCAGAAATATGCATGCCCAGGAATTTGATACAGTTGCATATGGATGTGCAGAGACCCAGTTCCCTGAGCTTGGTCTTGGACTGTGGCTGATTTCCCTTTGTCCATCTCCCTGCTGTCAATGCTGGAGCTGTACTGGGCAGTCTCCATGCAGTTCTGAGATGGTTTGTGCAGGTCTGTGCCCTTAGTGTTGGGAGTGGCTGGTGCAAATCTCTCAGACCACAGGCTGTGTGGTCTGTACTGGGCTGTGACTTCACAGTGTAGTGCAGGGGGTGTTCCTGTCTTTATCTGTACAGGAGGGGTTGGTGTTGGAAATCTGTTGCCCCACAGGGAAGTGTGAGGTCCATGTCATTACATTATAGTGCGGTGTGATGGTCAAGTAGTGTGTTTTCCAGGCCTGTCTCCTTGCAGTACAGTGCAGGGAAGTTTTATTGTTTCCTGTTGGTACACGTAACAATAATAAACCTAAATATTTTTAATTCACACAGTGAGTGCCAGTCATCTGTCATTGGATAAAATACAAGTCATAAAGTGATAGAGCTGTACAGCATGGAAACCTTGTCCATACCAACTAAGTTGACATATTGGGCTAGTCTCTTTTACCTACTTTTGGCCCATATCCCTCTAAAACCTTCCTGGCCTTGTATCTGTCCAAATGTCACAATTGTATCCACTCCTATAGATTCTTCTGGAAGCTCATTCAAGATGTGGACGACACTCTGAATAAAAGTGTTGCCCTTGAGGTTTCTCTTAAATTTATTCCATCTCACTTTCATCGTGTGCCTTTGATTTTTTGAATCCTCTACCCTGGGGGGAAAAAAACTGTTCATTCATTTTATCCTGCCCATCAGTTTCTTGTACACATCAAAAAGGTCACTGTTTAGCCTTCAATGCTGCAAAGTATAAAGTCCCAGCCCATCCATCCCTGCACTGGCCCTGCTTGTAGCTTCTAGAGAGGAATGTGATGGGGCGCTTACCATTGGTAGCGCAGCGCTTCATCTCATTGGTAATATGAAATAGGCCAATCGTAGAGCTGCCTCGTTCTCCAATGACCAGACGCCAATAGGAAAACAACCGTCGCTCCACAAATAACTGACATTTGAAAAGCCCGCCCAAAAATAACATATATTTTCAGCAATACCTTAGACTTTAAGAAATTAATGACACATTTATGTATGATAATGGATCCCCGCATCGACAGTTATTCTATGCTGACCCACCTACAAAACACACCGAGTGTGAATTAGTTTCATGGTGAGAGACTCCTAGGAATGCATTCTTAATATTTTAAACCGCTAACCTATGGGAACAAGATCGCTCTTTGCATAAACGACATTAGAGTATTGACGGTAGACAAACATGCTGGAGAAACTCAGCGGGTGAGGCAGCATCTATGGAGCGAATAAAACTATTTTTGGATCAACTATTGACGATCAATTGTCTAATGACTCTCGGAGCCGTCGCAGCAATGTTTCTCGAATAGAAACCGGGACTCACACGTTCAAAACAACAGACTGCAGTCAATAAAAGTCAGTCGCTTCACAAGTAAAACAGCGGCAGCAACAAACACACAAACATCTTGTTTACTTTAATTCAATCTGAAGGGATGGATCACCGAGAGAAGTGTATGAAGATTGAGACAGACTAACGAGAAAGGCGAGGGTGAAGTTTCTGTTTCAATGAGGTGGGCAGGAATGTACTCGCATCTAGATTATACCGGGTTTGGACTGCTAATTTGATCAAATTAAACAGAAGAACTATCGCCTGCGATTGAAATATCGAACCAGTTGGAATATGTGGTCGCCGCCTTTGTCCCTCCAACCGGCCTCATCATTATGGAGATGGTGTAACTCAGTGTCTGTGGAAGGACTGATCAGCGACTGAGGGGCGCGCGTGGAAAGTGCGTAATAAAGGCGTTTGTTGTCCTTGAACCCGGAGCGCGTGAGAAAAGGGGGCGCAGAGCGAACAGGGGCTGGTCGTGTACACACCATTATGAGCCGTGTTGGCATTTACATCGAAACCAGTCACACTTGAATGACTGAAGTCAGACTCCACTCAGCAGCAGTCTCTGTGGCATCAATTCAGATAAAAGCCCGCAGAAAGAAGAGAACATTGATGTACAAGGACATTAGAAAGCCCCAGCTCTTTCTTCTGCCGGATTAGTGGCTCTTAAAAGAGCCGTTTGTTGTTGGTGGAGAGGTGGAGTTTAGGCGCGCTCCCCGCGGATGCGGCGGGCCAGCTGGATGTCTTTGGGCATGATGGTGACTCGCTTGGCGTGGATTGCGCACAGGTTGGTGTCCTCAAAGAGCCCCACCAGGTAAGCCTCGCTGGCCTCCTG